>NW_008621094.1:13016-14819 GCF_000691845.1 Merops nubicus | reverse complement strand
CTAAAGGATTCTATGATTCTAAGTATGGAAATAAACTGAGAGCAGATCAGGTCTAGCCAGCTTCAAAAAGCAGACTAGTTTTTAGGAGCTTTTAAAATTCTTTAATGAAGAATGTGCCCTTTTAATGTGTTCTACAATAATTTTTGTGTATAGATTGACTTAAGTGTTTATGCTTATTACCTGCTTAATAATGACCTTTTTTTAGGTCTCCTAATGTTTCTACCTCTGTAGCTGCATCCGTTTTTCTAATTGTTTCAGCTCTGGCATACACCTGCATGTCTGCTTTTATCCCCAAGTATTTGTATAACTTCTTTCTGAAGGATAATTCTCATGTTATTCAAGGTAAGTCTCTTATTTATTTATTTATTTATTTTTAGTTCTGAGTACAACTGGATATATAGCAAGTGGTTATATAGTTGGAAGATAATTAGAATCACAGTGTAGAAATGCCCATCTATTTCTTTCAAAATCTTTATTTTAGATAAATAAGAGCAACAGCTGTGCAAGAAAAATAAGAACAAAGCAAGCAGACAGAGATTCAGGCAGGAGAAAAAACACAACTGTACATACAGAAAAAAAATTCTATGTAAAATCCAAGATAAGAGTCCGTTATCATACCAAGTTATAAAATAAGGCAGTAGCTTCTCCTTAGATTGTAAAGAGCTACACTTCAGGTGGTCAAAATGATATTGTTATAGGAGCTATTTTGACAACAAGACAAAATGGAGATGAACAGTACAAACTGGGTACTCCTCAGAAAATGGAAGTATGGTATAGTAACCATACTTTACTGTGGTAAAGTTATGGTATTCAAGGAGTTAGGGACTTGAGGAGAATTTCTTACTGAACAGAAAATAATGTCATTCAGTACAAGACAGGAGTTGGAGAACCCTGAAGAATAATTTTCAACAACTATATAGGTAACTCAGAGAAATTAAAACAATGGCTAGGAGGTAAATGTCTGTTCTCCTTGAAAATTCATTGTAAATTTTATGGAGACACAAAGAAGGAATTGTCTAAACCTAGAAAGCCACCTAGAAAGGCACAGTCTGTATTGAGAAGATAATTTGTCTTGTGTTTCTGAAAAATCAAAAGAAAAAAAAAAAAGCCATCGGTTGTTTGAAAACATTTGTTGTTTGAAAAGCCATCAGTAGTTTAAAAAAGCAGGTGGTGACACGTTTTAAATTGCAAGCAGTTATGAGTGTTTATTGAATATTTGGTTTCAGCATGGCTTGCTGTCATTATATTTCTTTTAAAGAAATTCTTTTGCATATAACTTGTGAAACTGCTTAATTTAGAAATGGCTCTGTCATATAACTTGTAAAACTTCTTAATTTACAAATGGTTCTGTCATTTTTTGTCTCTAGAAAAACCCAAAACCAACCAAAGAAAAACCAAAAAGAAATTAAGGACTGATAACAAAAAATAATTAGAAATAAAAGCAGTTCCATATTGGATAATAGGAAGAGCCTACATAAGGAGAGAATGCAGTAGTTAGGAGAGTTAACATAGGAAAATCAACTGGTAAGATGTTAGGGACTGAATACATAAAGTAATGATTTGGAAGAACTATTCAAGGAACTTATTTGTATCCTTTTGTCTGTAAGGAAATAGTGATTGCTGGGAAAAAAGGGACAGTAAACGTCTAAAGATGAGAAGAGTTTAGCCCTCTTCCATAAAATAATAGTTTTGCATTCTAGAGTTCCCTGGTGTTATTCTTAAGGGGCTTTCCAAAAATGTGTATTAGCAGTAGTTAGAAATAGGTCAATGCGATTCTGTGAACCAAAGTAGCATAGGCATTCC
>NW_008621094.1:0-12978 GCF_000691845.1 Merops nubicus | reverse complement strand
CCTGAGTGCTGTACAACATCTGGCATCACCAAGGTCTTGGGGAGATTGGTCCTTTTAGGATTCTTTCAGTATTCCGATTTGATACTTTCAATATATCAAAGATCAATGTGTAAATACACTTTTAAAGGAAGTTTTTGTGGAAGAAAGCAACAAGAACGTGTCACTTAACTCCCTACTGCAGTTTTAGCTTCTTTGTCTTCTATGTAGGGGTGGACAGGAGGAATCTTTCCATGTGAAGAGTTCAACATACCTCATTTCTGAGCTTGTAAGCTTATATGAAATAGCAAACAAGACCACTTAGAGGGGTTTAGGTATGGAATGCCCAATTATGTGAAACAAATTCATAGAATAAATATCCAGTCAACAACAACTGGCTGTACTGAAACCATACGATCTTGTGAAGATTTGTGTGTTTTCAACAGACCCTTAATTAACCGTGTAATCCCCACACAGTAATTATTTTTCATAAGACTGGCTAGCCAAATAAAGATGGTGTTTATCAACCTGTAATAGATCTGTAGGGAACCATCCTAGGCATGAATTTTTTTTTTTTTTTTTTTTTTTTTTTTCCCCCTTAAATGTGCTTCATGAAAGCTAATTGTGAAATTGTTTTCAGCAGCATATGGTTGAATATGTTAGGAATGTGTAGGATTAATGGTTTGCTATAACTGACTTGTGATTACTGTCTGAAATTGATGTAAGGTGCACCATGGAGAGGCACTTTACAAAAAAAAAAACTATCATCATGTACTGTGGTATGAATTTAAGGCCTGAGTTCAGGTATCTCCCTAACTTGTATGCATGTGAATAACAATAACAACAACGGCTTGAATTTGAGAAAATGGGAGGGAGATCTGTGAGTAGCTCCAAATCAGTCTGGCCTGGGTGAGACAAAACTCAGCATGGGTCTGTTTACCCACTTGACCCCTCAGCTAAGTGCTGCCAGGGCATCTGTGGCATAACAGAGATGTGATTTCAGAGGGGAGAGGCTGGCATTCCTAGGAGTGTTAGTGTGTTGTGGCTTTGTCTTTGCAGATGAAAGCAAAAGTTGTGAACTTCTGAAGTAACCTCAAGAGGTCATAGTTTTTATTGCAACTTACCTTCAAGAACTAGGCATCCTTTTAAGTATAATTCACACTAGGCCTGTGGCTTATTTCATTGTGTTGTTACAGTGGGGGAATTGTTTGTCAATCCTCCTAATGCAGAATCAGCTTTTAAAATTTCTAGTCCAAATAGAATTATTTTACAGAGTGATTGTTCTTAACCTGCTGCCTTAACCTGAGTGGAGAGAACTTGAGCTCAGATAATCAAGATTTAAGTAAGGTAGGAGTCTGTAAAAAAATGAATGTTCAGACCCTCTTCTGTTCTTAAATAAAGGTGTCTGTGTGTGGAGTTAACATAGCAGAGCCACTTCTGTGTGGCTTAGCAGTGGAACTGGAATTCAATGTTGCCACTGCAGGGATGAAGACAAACTGAGTAATAGGGATTTATTTGCTCTCCCCAAGAGAGCCAGTAGTAGGTATCTAGTCAGGAAGCAATGGCAACTCTGGATGGGTAACTTCTGGAGCTGTGTGGACTTGCTGTTTGAGGGCTCATATTTGGGGACAGTAGTCTGTGGAGCGTTGAGGTGTCAGAATGTTCTGATCTGGGAGCATAGTTCACATTTGCTCTCTCTTCCTCCCCTCAACTAGCTGTCTTGTCCGTAGCTGCTCTCTTCTTTGGGAGCATGGAGGAAAATGAATTGCCCTATGTTAGAAAACGGCAATGTTATTGCTGCTTTGTTCTTCCTCCTAACAAAGCATATGACAGTGTGGACAAAATTTGGAGAGGGACAAAACAGAGTGAGAATCTGTCAGTGTCTGTGTTCTGCCATCTGCTTCTCTTCCGATTAAAACCAAGAGTTATTTATACAACTTAATGGAATTGCACCCACCAGCCTAATGTGCCATGCTGAAGATGTAATAAATTTCATCTTATTCTATAAGTATTTCTCTTTGTCTGCTCAAAAAAATGCATATTAATATGTTACTGATCATGGAAATCATAACCTTAAAGCCCCATTGTCTTGAAACCTCAACTTTGAGTTTACAAAATTTAGCTTTGTAGAAAAGAAACCACACAGAATATAATTTAAAGAGCATAAACTTCATGTATCACTAAAACAGTTTGGGTCTTAAAAATCCTTGGAACAGTCTTATTCTAATTTGCCTCCATCAATGCTTTATGGCTTATACTCATACTGAAAAGTCTTGAATTTGGCATGTCAGACGTACATCGCAACCTACACATTAACCAAACAAACCATTGTTGAAAATCCAAATTGAGGAGTGCTAAGGAAGAGAAATGAAACATTTCCTCCTCTGTATTGAATATGGTGGTGACAAGGAAGACAATAAATAGTGATATTCACTTCCTGGTTTACTGTAGATTTAAAAAAAAATAAATTCATGTTCTTCCTTTTCTATAGCTCTGCTGTGAGCTCACAGCCTGTGGTGCCTTGTGTTTTTCACAGAGATCTTGAATTTGCTTGTCATTTCAGAGTACCTGACGGTGTTTTCCCAGATGATTGCATTCCATGATCCAGAGCTGAGTAACCACCTTAATGAAATTGGTTTTATTCCTGATGTAAGTGCTAAGGGTTCTTATTGTTCAAAGGAAGTAAAATAGAGAGAATGAGGGCAACTAGAATGAGATGCCTTTCCAAACTCTTTCAGTAGCAATTTGACATAAGCAAAACTTTGATATTTATAGAATTAAATATCTTTCTGAGTATGCTGATGAGATGGTAAAGTTTTAATTGTTATTTTATGTACCTTAATCTTTCCTGTTCTGTTGACATGGTAAATACAATCAAAAGTGCTACTAGTCAGTTATACTAACTTACAGATTCATCTTTAAAGATTTATATAATTTTATTTTTCAAGTGTGGATTAATATACAAAAAAATTTATGTGGCCAAAATGACTAATAGCAAAATTACTGCAAACTAATTAAATACTGCTGGTTAACACAAAAAAACACATCAATTTGCAAGTAATAAAAAAAAAAATACGTGCAAGTAAGTATTTTTCACACAAGTGATGATTTAATCTGTAGATGTGTCAGACATTGGAAAATGCTTAGCAGACATTTGTTGGAGTCTATGAGAAATACTGGAGAAGGGCATAACTTGGGTCTGTTTGATGCTTTCATGGGAAGAAGTCTGTAAGATGGAGGAAAATGAAAACTGAGCACAGAGCCAGAATGTAATAGAAAGGGAGGGGTATGATGTAAAAAGCAAAACAAAGCCTTCTTTAAAGCCTTACTTTTTAGCTATCACTGTAAACAGTGAACCTTTTTCTCCTTTGTTTTGAGAGACATGTATAGTCCAGAAAGCCAAGATAATACCCTGTAAAAATGTCTTTATGCCTACTGTAGTGTTATCAAAGTTTATAGATGGTTTCTGAAAAGTAAATTTAAGTGAGGCTATAGAGACTGTTACCTGATACAGTCTGTGTCGTGATATATTTGACATTTAGAAATTTGGTAATTATGAGCTGGTGCTAAGAACAGATGATGACTGAGAGATCAAAATGGAGGAATGAAACTAGAGTTAGGAGATGTTGATCTAGAAATATAAATTCCATAAATTAAAAACTGTATGTATTTCTTGTGTAAGCAATACAAAGCTTATGTTATCCGAAAAGCCTTATGCTTATTAGGAAATTATTTCAATTGAAGCATCATGGCTAAGCCTCTGAAAGTTGTTTGTTGTGCACAATTCTTGGGTGAATTTTTATTGCTGAGACTGGCAGATACTCATTATCACTATTTACAAAGATTGCAATGCAAAAAACGAATAGATGCTTTCATTTGTAGAGGTGTTTTTAATGTAATAATGATGTTTATGAATAATACAAATTTAAAAGATACTGTAGCATTAGAATGAGCAGAAGAGAAAGCCAGTGTATTGCATTATGAGAGGCATTTGAGAAGGCCACATCTTGCTAATGACCCATATCTGAAGAGAGTGAATGGGAGGAAGATGGAGAGGTGGGGAGAAGGGAGAACATTCCATCCGTAAAAAGCATAAATATTTAGGAGCACGAAGGGCATGGCTAACAGCAACATTTATGTTCCTGAGGGAGAATCAGTTTTACAGCATCACTATGTAAATGCACTTGATACTTGCTTGATAAAGGCTGTAGATGACCCAAGCTATTCCTCTGAATTTCGTGTATTTTTTTCCAGGATACTAGTCCTCAATGAAGAAGTAGAGATAAAACTTCCCTGGCCATTTCATAGGTTTCCATTTCACCTGCTAACCTACGTTAAGAACTCTGTAGCAACCCATCTTGGGTGTTAGCTGATCTTTCA
Organism: Merops nubicus; assembly: GCF_000691845.1. Classification (NCBI taxonomy): domain Eukaryota; kingdom Metazoa; phylum Chordata; class Aves; order Coraciiformes; family Meropidae; genus Merops; species Merops nubicus. Next base: position 8,622 of record NW_008621094.1, on the reverse strand, counting down.
GCACCTCCTAGTGTCTGCTTATGCAATTACATTTCACTGAAGACTCTCAAGGTGCAAGTCGGATAGAATTGTTTAAGATCACCTAGTTATTTTTTTTATATATTTTAGTTTTTGTGTTGGGCTAGTGACTGCACAGCACATAGTCAAGTGTGAGCCTTCTCAGTAAGTGTTACAGTCTAGAGGTGATTAGGTAATGTTATGAATAATTCGAAGAATGGGTATATTTATAAATAAACCAAAAAAAAATCAAATTTGCATTTTGAATACAAATGCTAGTTCTAAAATTAACACTAACCTCTGAAGAGAGGTAGTCATTTCTGTATAGGTTTTTTATTTAACATAAATGAAAGTTGTTCTGCCTTCTAGATTAGTGAGAGAGATGATTTTTGTACCTGTAACAAGACAGCACAGGATCCATCAAGGTGAAGGATATGCACTGTGGTAATGAGATCTGAACCAGAGTTTTGTGCTTGAGTACTAATCCTATCAAAGTAAACCCTGATTAATCTTTCATCATTGAAACGCAGGCTCTGCTGCAGGAAAGATTGTGTTTCCTGGCACCTTTCTCATTTGCTTTGGGTCACGTAGCTCTCAGAATATTGAACAGTGCTAAAGCTTGAATAGTTGTGAATATTGTTTGCTGATGTGGTGCCTGGATTAAGTACATTGCAGTGGCTATGTGATTTACATGTAAATAGAGGGATATATACAGTGGATCTTAGTTCTTTTTTACTCGCTCTCCCAAAATTTATAATCTTTCCTACACTAATGCTTTATAACACGTTCTATATTATACTGAATAGTTCTGATATTAACAGCAGACCATTTTGAAATTAAAAACAAGGAAGTGTGCTATATTAGTAGAAGGGTACCTATAGGCATAAATTATAGTAAAGAGCTTTCAGCTGCAAATTATGGAAGCTAGGCACAGTTGCTACATGGCCATTAACAGAGATAAAGTCTGGCTGCATTTACTTAGTATCATTGTGGTGGAGCTGCTGTCATAGGTAGATACCTTGGCCTGGTTTTCGTGGTACGTGGGAGGTGTGGATAATTGGGCTTCATCTAACCAAGACTTAAAAATCCTGCCATTGATGTACTCCATCTCTGTTCCATTGCCTAGCGGTGAATCTGGGTGAGAGGTTTCTTGCTGGTATTTTTATCTTGTGAGGAAAATTCTTCAGCTCTTGTTTAGGTGCAGATAGGTGGGTGGAATCTTAATATTAAAAGTGGGACTCAGTCTGCGTTCTTTGTATCCTCAGTCATCAAAATATTTTTTGCTCCTTTCTGTAGCATTTAAATATTGATTGTCTAGGCACCATAGAGGCTTGAATCTAGTTACATGTTTTTGTATTTTGAAGACAGAACATAAAGATGTAAGATCAGGGTTTTCTACAATACACTATTTTATTTGGAAGGCACCTACAAGGATGATTTAGTCCAACTGCTTGACCAATTTAGGGCTGACAGAGTTAAAGCACATTATTAAGGGCATTGTCCAAATGCCTCTTGAATACTGACAGGCTTGGGGCATCAACCACTTCTGTCAGAGGCCTGTTCCAATGTCTGATCATCCTCCCAGTATAAGAAATGCTTCCTAATGTTCAGTGTAAGCCTCCGCTGCTGCAGCTTTGAACCATTCCCATGAGTCCTATTGCTGGATCCCACAGAGAAGAAACCAGCATCTCCTCCTCCACTTACCCTCCTCAAGAAGCTTTAGAGAGGGGAAAAAAAAAAAAAAAAAAATTGTAGCAAATGAAAATTAAAACAAAAAGCAGCAGTTGTGGGGCAGCTGTGTTAGGACAACTCTGCAAAATAAAATTCTGGTTCTTGTTAAACAACATTGTTTCACACACACATCAAACAGGGAAAAAACAAACAAACAAGAAAAAAAAAAACTACCACAAAAAAAACCACCAGCAACTTCATAGACAGAAATAAAAAACCTAACTCCATTTGCAGTCCCCCGAGATCACTTAAAAATGGCAGAACTCTTAACAGTATGTACAAAAGTATAAAGCATAAATTACAAAAATACAAACAAATTCTTCTTTAAGTACTCTTAAGGAAGAAAGCAGAGCCTTGATGTTGGGTGCTCGGCCGGAGGGTGTCTGTGGTGGATGGCTGGAGTTTCTCTCCCTGCTAAGGGGCAGGTGGTTGTGGGTGTTTGTTGAGTGGCAGCACTGCGGGGGGACGGGTTTCCCTCTCCTTGGATGGCCACAGCAAAGGGGGAAGGAGCATGTCTGTGGGGCTATGTCCCAAAGCTGAAAAGGATTAAAGGATTCCTTTCAGCTGAGGATCATTCTTTCTTTGACCACCTTTCTGTGTAGCTATGTCAAATGGTCTTTGGATTTAGTAAGCTTGGAAAGAAAGATGGGATTAGTTAACCAATTTTGGTGGTTTAGACCCAGCCAGGAGCTGAGCAACACTTGGCCACTCACTGTTCCCCCACCCCCCCAACTGGGAAGGAGAAAAGTGAAAAAAATGCAATACCCTGGGGGTTGAGATAAAGAGAATTGAATACAATGCAAAAGGAGCAATAAACAACAATAACAACAGTAACAGTAATGAAACAATATATAAAGCAACTGATATAAAGCACAGACTGTGTTAGCTCCAAATGGAAATGGTGTCACCACCCTGCCTGTGACTTCTGCCTCTGAGGCCCCTTCTGTTGAAGTCATGATGTCCGTATGGGATCAAATAGAAAAACCTATTGATTGGTTCAGTTGTCTATCCTGACCATGGTTCTCTCCCAGCTTCTGATGAAAATTCAATAAGAAAAAAAATGATACCTCTTCTGAATCCTTCCTCTTGTCATTTAAACTAGAGCGTGCCTATAGCATGTGGAAAGCAGGTTTGAATGGCTGACAAAATATCTTAGAGCTGTCTATTGAAGAGTTTTTACCATAACTTCCTAAAGCAAGTGAGCCATGTTGGAGGTGGAATACTTGCCCATGTTGCTATTGATTGTGGTAGTTCTGGTAATCCTATAAGTGTGACTTCAGCTTTGAGAAGGAAAGGCTCCAACATGGTCTTGAATACTGAAAATAATGTGCTATAGCATAGGGGGTTTTGTTATTCATCTATAAATTATTTTTATAATGGTGAAGACATGACAGTTTACCAGTTTAAAATAACACACTGCATTGAATGACTGATCTTCAAGTGAGGATTCTTCTATAAAAGATTGGAAGAATAATGACTGCTTTTATTGTAATAATAAAACTATAGTTATTTAACCTTAAACTCAGCTCTATAGTTCTGTGAGATGTGGAGTGTGAACTTTCCTAAGAAATTTTTAAATTTTCTTAGAGGTTTTTGATAAACGTGTTACATATATGCATAACAAACAAGAACTTGTGAAGAATATTGGCATTTTTTCTGTTTTGAAAACTCAGATCTTCAGTTTGAAATGATTCATTTTTATTATCCTGCAACTAGGTGTATAGCTTCACTGTAGCTGTCTTGTGATATTCATAAGGTGTTCCTGGATCATACAGGACAGCCACTTTATTCTTACAGACTTTTCACAGAGCAAGAAGCTTACATATGTCTTTTAATACTCCATACCATCCCAAACAAATGTTAACGATTATTTTCACATTGCTATTCTTTCTAAAATACCTTTAGTATCAAAGTCCCCTGAGATTAGATTTCTTTAAAACAATTGTCTTTACAGAAGATTGAGATTTCAGTTATAGAGACAAGTGTGTAAAGCTCTAATCTTCTGGAAGAGCAGTCAAATAATGGAACAGTCCAGGCAGTAATAAGAGGCAATAACAAAATCCTTGTTGAAAAGCCTTTCTCTGGCTTTAAGTCCATATCTCTAAGGGCTTTAATGTCTAATGGGAGATGCACTCTTCTCAAAATATGCCCATCTAACTATGGGCAAGTAAACATCTTCACCCTATTGAAAAACAATGGACTGTATCTCTGATCTCAGACACTGAGCAGATTTTTTTTCTACTAGAGCACTGTTGGAAAGGAAGCTTTAGCTAAGGGATAATGGAAATGTGGAGAATGAAACCAAGTCGGACAGGAATTTCATTTGTAACTAAACAAAAAATGTTGTGTTTTGGGTTTTTTTTTTTTTTTCCCAACTGATTGAACAGAAACTGATATAAGAAATGTCCATGGTATTACAGATCTCGGGTTCACTTTAAAAAAAAAAAAAAAAACAAAAACACATTGTATTTATTTTAATGTGACTTATTGTCAGGCTGTTTCAGCAGTTCAAACGCTACTTTGATTAAACATAAGGTATGTTTCACAGCTAGGAGGGACTCTCTACTAGGAGAGTTAAGTGTCAATTAAAAAGGACCCCATCACGTTTCAGGGTTCAGTAGTGAGGGGTTGAGGAGCTCTGTAAGAGCAGCTTGTTGGTACAGAAGCATGGCGCAGTGCTGTTACAGACGGTGGGTACTAGAGGGCACTGTTTACTAATAATGTGTTAAAAGTGCAGGCATTGAACGAAAAGAATTTGGTAGCCTATTTACTTGAGGACTTCAAGTCAGTGCAGCCCTTTTTGTCTGTGTTTTTCAATTTGACTTGCATGGTGCAATAATACCACCGGTGTTGTGGCTTTTCATTGCTTGCCTATTAAGGATAATCCTAACCTCTTTTAGTTTACCAAGACCTCTGTGTCTTAGAACATTATATTTATGAAAATCAGAAGGAAAAATTCCTTCAGTAAAAACTTGCCTAGTATTTTCTACTTAAATAGTTCGACCTCTTTTTCATGTCACTGTTAAAAGTTTTGGTGAGGACGGTTTAGAGCAAAGTGGTGCTTTGCCTTCGGTTACCTTAATCTGTTTAATGTTTCAAATTTTGTATATTATATATTTCTACATAGATACATAGAAGATAGAGGTGCTTGTGAAATTAGGGAGGAAGTGTGGGTCTGCTTTAATCAAATATATGAAAAGGAGGAAATAATTTCTTTTTAAATACCAAGGAAGTAATGTAGTTCAAAATCACGTCTGCATAATGTATACGTCCAAGCAGAGAGGAACCTCAGGCCATTAGGAATGCTTATTTTCCTACTACCTGGAAAGCAAGATGTTGCATATGAGCAAGCAGGTAAACAGGTATTAGCTGATCACAACCACTGCAAGGGGATATTTCAGGGAACAGGGTATCTTACTGTTCAGTAGAGAGTCATCGATTGAATGCGTAGAATAATAGAATGTCTTAGGTTGGAAGGTCATTTAATGCAACCTCCCTTACCTCCATGGAGGGGGCATTCACAGTCCCATGGGGTAATCTATTCCAGAGTCTTGCCACCCTTATACTGAAGAACTTCTTCCTAAGATCTAGTCTAAATCTACTCTCCTTCAGTTTAAAACCATTTCCCCTTGTTCTGTCACTGGACGCTCTTGTGACAAAGGTATATTCAGAGAAACAGTGTGAATGTTTCTCTGAATGTGAATATCAGGTGAAAACACTGATATAAATAGGTTTGTTTTGGTTTTTGAACCCTCGAAATCAATTGGTGGGTTGGAGGGCAAGCTTTTTAAAAGCCTTCTGAATATTGAAACTGGTGAACAGTCAGATTATTGCAGCTTTTTCGAGTTTTATGAACAGTATGGTTCAGATGCTCAGATGAAGACATGGGAATAAAATTTAGAGAGAGCTATGCTAAAGAGTCTTTCAGCAAATGTGTCCATCATTTAATCAGTGCCATTACCCAGTTAAGAGTTTATGGAATAAGTAGTAATTTATTAACATAGAATCAATTATGCTTTCTGCTTCTCATTTGCTTACTTCCAGGGAAGGCTTAATAGGAGGACTAATTTGTGCTTTTTATGAGCTAAAAAGTAATATATTAAGCTTTATGTCTAACTGTAAATCTTCAGAAGTGGAAAACAGAGCACATGAGCTGTGCAACTGTGTAAAATTTAACAATTATAGTCCCACTCTTGCATTTGTAATTTGCAAGGAGTTTCTGTGCAGTTCAACGTTTCAAGAAAATAGGTTCTCTTGCTTAATACTTCATTGTATTTAGCGTACACCATGCTAAATACGTCACTGAAAATTAAGAAACTCTTAAGATGTCATAAATGCTTAGCTCTTCTAATGCAGACTGAATTTTCTCTGTATAAGCTCATGAGTGTAAAAATTTACAGAAACAAAAGGTTTTCTGTAGCCAGTGCAGCAACACAAGTTCTTGATCTGGTAGCAGTGTAGGTGCTGAAGCAGCCTCAGATTCTTCAGATGACACCTGATTTTAAAAGTCACAATAGTACAACATCATTGCTTAAGGTGTTAGTAACTGACACTACATGATTTTGAGAAGGAAACTCTTCTTATCGCCTTTCACTGACAAATATACATTTTAATAAATGCCAGCACAGGAGAAAAAGGTAGATATGGCTGATTTTTCTGCTGGCAATTCTGATTTGCACTTTTAATTTTATAGAACCAGCTTTTTTTCCCCCTAGTTAAAAAAATTTATTGAATCAAGTTTTTATGTTTGTTCAGGTATCCTTTGCTGATTTTCACTTAATGGTATCATCTGTGAGTCAAGAACTGTGACAGTTAAATAGAGCAGGCTTTTGAGTTCTGTAAGACTTGTGGGGTTAATTTTTTTTCGTCAAACTTAAGTCTAGTATGAGGGTGGTGGTTGCTTTTGTTTTTTTCAGTATAGTATCACAAACTAGTAGCTTGAAAGAGATGAGAATGGGAACTTATGGGAGGAAAAAGCTTCTTTGGCGGGCTAAAAATCCTATGTTAGTGGTTCTACCGCTGCAGTTATTTCCCATTTTAAATACATTCATGCCAAACTAGGGAATTTTTAATGTAGTAGGCAATTGTTGCAAAAAACTTTAGCTCTTAAATATTTTTTTTCTTTTCTTCATGCCATCACCACCCTTTGCAGCTTTATGCCATTCCATGGTTTCTTACAATGTTTACACGTGAGTATGCATTCTTTTTATGTGATTAAATGTTCTTATATTTCATAAGCATAGTTCTTCTCACTTTTTCATCCAAAGCCTTCCTAATTGGTGTGGTGTCTATGACACATTGCTTCTGATTTGCAAGGGTGTGTGTCTGTCATGTACTTTCTGATTTGACAATAATTAGTATTAATTTTTTTAGAAGTAATTACCAAATTTGACGTGTATTATTTTACACGTGCAGTGTTCAGGGAGTGTGCAAAGAACATTGTTATGTAATGGAAAAAAGATGTGATAATAGTTGAAAATGGTTTTAAAAAACAACTTTGGTTTTGAAGACCAAAAAAAGCTTTTTTTATTGGTCTTTGAGACATTGTTATGCTAGAAAGCTAGTGTAGTAGAATATTTGTGCATGTATGTTAGGAGGAAAAAGAGCTTTATAAGTTGGTCAGCTTTTAATGAGAGAACAAATTTGATAAAGCAAGCCTAGAAAACAATTTAAAATCTCCTTTTCTCAAATAACTTTTTTTTTTTATGTCAACATGGACAGACTTTGAATTTAAAAAAAAAAAAGGATGAAAAGGATGGATTATTTCTCTGATGAGATATCAAAGAATTTAATGTGAGATTCTTGATGGCAATTTCTAAAGATCTTGACTGTAAAAGTACTGGTTCTTGCAGTTGTCCATTTTTTGAAAACTTTAATGAGAATCACCACCTTTGGAAAACCAAGGAGATGATTTCCTTTGCAATTCCTTCTTGGCAACGAATTGGAATAAAATGTTAGAGTTATGTAGTTGAGGGATAGCTGATTTCAGGAGAGCCACTTACAGATTTGTCTGTAAAATGTTGCCATTTTTAACAGGCTTTTCTCCTTGTCTTCCCTTTATTCTGCCTGTTTTTGCTTTATTCTCATTTTCTTGTCTAGTTTTAAGTAGTTGAGTGTATTGTTAATGTCTTCATACTATTGGAAAAACTGATATGACTGTCCTAACATGTAACTGCACTGTACCAAAAAATAAATTGCCTAATTTTGAGTTTGAAATCTGAAAACCTACTTATTTTAAGTATTTGATACTGAAAGAAGACACCAGTGATTTAGAGAATAGTCAATGCATGTCCATATGAAGACAAATATGTTTCTAAAAAGATTGAGTTCTTTTTTGCTTTCAAATTAAAAAGAAATAACTCTAAAATGGGAGCAAAAAAGTATATAGGCAACTCCATAAGACTGTGTGTGCTTGTTTTTTACCAACTTGTATGCTTATAACTTTTTTTGTTGTGCTTGTTCATCATGCAGATGTCTTCCCTTTGCACAAAATTTTTCACTTGTGGGATACATTACTGCTTGGAAATTCTTCCTTCCCCTTCTGTATTGGAGTTGCAATACTTCAACAACTGAGGGATCGTCTTCTGGCTAATGGATTCAATGAATGCATTCTCCTTTTTTCAGACTTGCCAGGTAAAGAAAAAAAATAAACTGTTTCTTCCCTCTTTCTCTGCCTTCCCCAGCGTGTTGCTGAAGAAAGTGTGTGCTTGCATGTGAATATATATTACAAATCTTGCATATTTTTTGAAATCATGGTAGATTTAGGCAAACTCAGTGTGTAGTTCTTCAATACAGCTTGTTCAAGTTAGTAGAAATCTTTTTACTGTTATCAGCAAGAACTGAGTGAGCTGCCAATTATTTCCAAGTGAAGGATCATAGAATCATAGAATGTCT
>NW_008621093.1:0-22947 GCF_000691845.1 Merops nubicus | reverse complement strand
TATTTTAAATTATATGTAAATATTTTTTTTTGAAACTGAAAAGGGACCATGAACATCTTCTAATCTCTTATCATGCATAAAATACACCTTGCAGTGACCTCTGTCCTGACATCAGTCTCAGTTCCCTTCTTGTCATTCTTCTGGAGAGAGATTTGATACAATCTGTATAAGGAGAAGAAAGACTTTGCCAATAGTTTATTAAATATTCTCCTGTGAATAAGCAAACAGAGAGCCTGCCCAGGGAATGAGGGTCTATATATCTGCATGGTTTAATACCTCTACTGCACTTCTGAAAATAGTGGTTTTGTGCATGTAGACAGAGCATTAGATTTTCAGTGCATCCATAAAGTAGTATTTTTAGCAGAGATTTGAGGAGAAAAGGGAATTCTGATTTGGGTCTGTCATTCTGATGCCCATAGCTAGTGGCTGAGCCCAGAAAGCACCCCTGGAGCCAACAGGTCACCACAGAGGATGGACATGGACACCTTGAACACAATGAACATGGGAGGACTCTTCACTTCTACAGTAAGCTGGGAAGTAAAGGTTTTGAGCTGTACATTGATTTCTTAAAAGTAACGTAAGAACATTCACAATAGTGCACGTGGAGAAGTCAAGAGGAGGAGGGAGGGTGACTGTAGGGTCCGTGCATGTGTATGTATGGCATCTGAAACCATTTCTGTTCATGTGGAGCACAAAGGGATTTTCATGCACAGTATAAAGAGAATACACATCAGAATATGCATGTGTGTGTCAGTGCTGTGAGAACAGAGGTGGGTTGAAGTTTGGCATCCACGCTGAAGGAAATAAAATATTGTTCCAGGGTAGCCATAGGCTAATATTTTGGCAAAACTAAAATCTAGAAATATAATCTTTTAGGGTTGACTGAAATATTTGCTTTAATCCCCACTGAAACAAACAAGCAAACTCTGATTTAGTTTTCTTTCTCTTTTCCTTTTAAAATGTACCTCAGTTATTAAATATGGGAAGGTTTTTTTTTATATGCAGAATCACAAGATCCCAGCATGGTGAGGGCTGGGAGTGACCTCTGGAGATCATCTCGTCCAACCCCACCTCCACTCAGAGCAGGGTGCCCAGGATCATATTCAGGTGGGTCTGGAATCTCTCCAGAGAAGGAGACTCCACAGCCTCTCTGGGCAGCCTGCTCCAGGCTCTGCCACCCTCTCAGCAAAGAATTTTTTGCTTATGTTCAGGTGGAACCTCCTGGGTTGCAGTTTGTGCCCGTTGCCCCTTGTCCTGTGACTGGGCACCACTGACAAGGGTCTGTCCCCATTCTCTTGCCCCCACACTTTAGATCTTGATCAGCATTGGTCAGATCCCCTCTGAGTCTTCTGAGAACATCTCAAGATGGACACTTCAATATTTCAGATTTTATAATTTGTCTCAGATGTGCCTTTCCAGGAAAACTGACTTTAATTCCTGAGCAGTTTGTTGTTATAAACCCATAATTTTCCAACAAACTACTATTTCCAGCTCCCCCGGTTCCTGTCTGCAAAACAAAAGTTCCATACAGCTCTAATTACCCTAGAGTAATCCTCTTGTGTGGTGGGCAGAGGAATGAGAATGATCATTGCAGCTATACCTGCAGCTAACACGAGGGGTGGGGATGGAAATGGGTTTTCCAGCCCTTGTGCAAGGTAAACACCAAGGATTTATTGTGTAAGCAGTTCACGTTTATAAAATGTGCAGCTGTATTTATTATTAAATGGCTTTGCTGGCATTTCAGTACGCAATTAATTCAGTGTTAAAAGACTCAAACCCCTCTACAAGCATTTCCATCACATGCAGGAGCTGGTGTTTTGATGGCTGGGGAAAGTTCCCCTGAAATGCAACGTGTGAACACAAGGTGGCACTTGGACCCCATGGACAGAGCAGCAGCTTCTCCTGGGGACGTTTCCTACACAAGAGAAGCACTTTATTTTTGTATATATATATATATATATATATATATAGTGGAAAAGCAGCAATCGTAGGATCGTTGTGGTTGGGAATAGACTTTTAAGGTCATCTCGTCTACCCATTAACCTAATGCTGCCAAAGCCACCACTAAACCCTGTCCCTCAGCACGTCTTCTACACATCTTTAAAATCCCTCGAGGGATGGTGACTCCAGCATCTCCCTGGGAAGCCTGTTCCACTGCTTAACAACCCTTTCAGTAAACACGTTTTTGCTCATATCCAACCTAAATCTCCCCTGGTGCAGCTTGAGGCCACTGAACCCATATGAATATAAGGATCCCAAAGATGTCCTATTGCACTTGTTTCTTGTTGTGTGTGGTTTCTGCTTTTATCTAGGGTGCTGTTTGGCTGAGTGTTCACTTTGAGCTGTTTCTCACGGTGAGGTTGCACATGTTGGTCATTTGGAACTTGGGATACAGCTGCTGTGACCAATATCCCTCCTTTCATACCTGGTAAGACATTCTGGGTGTATTTAACTTCTTGTCTCTTCTTTGGGATTTGATCTGTAGCCATCAGTGAGGCTGCCACATGCACCTTTGGTGCAGGGTTTCCTTTCTGGTTTGATACCACAGGAGTCTGTTCTTTCTTAATTTACAATATTTTGTAGTGTTTGAAGCCTATGACTGGGTTTCTGGTTGGGATCTTGCTGGGGCTGGCGTGGAGGTGAGGAGATGCAGGAGTCCTGCATCACCCTGCCAGGATGTCTCCCTTGTAGATTTATTCAGGAAATGTTTCTGCAGTTTGTGGTTGTGATCTTTTTGACCAGCTATTGATTTATTTGAAGTTTTGTCACCAAGTGCTCAAGCATGGTGTAGGCAGCCGAGCAGCTCCGTTACACCTCCAGATGCAGCTCTGCTTCCCAGAAATGGGAGATTTCTGATATTCAACCCTGTTTTGCCCTGAGTGGCGTGGTCCTGCGGTTGCCTCCACTGACACCTTCCTGCCATGCAGAACTTGGCCACCCACTCCTATTCATCTCCTTTCCCTCCTGGAGGCTCCCTGGCATGGTCACTTCAGCCATACAGAAATGACCTCGTTCCATGAAACCACCAGATTTTCAGTAGAAACATCTAATGCCATAATGCTAAATAATTTTAACTTTTTAACTTTTCTGCAAACTGATGTGGCTTATTTTATCATTAAAATACATTTGTAATCTGAATATCTATCTCTTATCCGGTCCAAATTAATGTTGTGGGTTATGTTGCAACACTGATCCTGTGCCTGGGCTGGGGAAGGTCAGAGAAATCAGCTCCACGTGTTTGTTCATGCAAATGCTGGTGTGCTGGTCTCCCATTCCCCTCTTGTCTCAGTTGAAGAACTTAATATAAAGCTATAGAAATTGTGTGAGCTGGAAACAAAATATGCTTGGAAGAGGAAATGAAGCTGCATAGTATTTTTTAAGGGGTAAATTCAGAATCTCTCTACTTGAGCAAAACATAGCAAAAGCTGTGTGAAGGATGCTCAGTAAGTTAATGTGAAAAATCCCACAATTTCCTGCAAAATCGAGGACAAAAATGCTAAACACCTCCACCCACTTTAAATAGGCTTTGAATAACAAAGTAATAAATTAAATCCCAAACAAAAAATTTCCTCCAAAAAAGGAGAAAAAGTCTTGCTAGTGATGTCACAATAGCATTGAGTTTTGACTTGCTCACCCATTACAATAAAAACACATGAAGTTATGATAAATGGGACTAAAAATGGAAATGCCAGCATCAAATATTGCTGTGAAACTATCTGATTGTGATGTAAATTTGATTGTCCTGTAACATTCCTACAATTAGGAAAAGAATGTTGTATTTTTATTACCACATGTAAATTATTCAGGATTTTTAGTATTGAGATAGAAGAGAGAGGGAAGTCTAAGGATGTGGTAGAGATCTTATAAGTTCTCAGCATAGGAGAAAGTAATGATTATCCTTCACTTAATTAATGTCATGTTTAATGATGTATTATTTTTCTGCAACGATTTAGCATGCTCTCAGGGAAGGAGATGGAGATTGCTGATGGCTGGACAACCTTTTCTGGTCTCTCAGGAATAAAACTGCAGCCCAGGGTGTAATGATGACCAGTAAAGAGGTGTCTTCTCAGCACACTACTGCCAAATCCTGTAGACAAGAAAAACACAAGGGGAAGACCCGTAGCTGGAGCAAAATGCCCTGGCCTCAGGAGTGACTGCTGGCACAACTTAAATCCCTGACTATGGGTCAGGTTTTATTCACTCTTTTATCCCTGAGCAGATCCAGAGCCTGCCATTACCTAGAAGGGATTTTCTCTAGGTTTACACCAATTTTAGACTGGAATTGATCTGCTGTCTACTCTAAGCTTGTTGTTCAGTGGCATATCCTTAAAGCTGAGGGTTGAAGTCCTTTACTTCTCTGATTTTGTGATCTTGGGAGTGCTTGAAGCTGCTTGTTTTATCCAGATAGAGCCCTTTTCCTTTACCCACACAGCTCTGCAGACGACAGGGACTGCAAAATCTCACTGAATGGCTGCACAGCCTTCAGGTGTGTCAGCCAAACTTCCCAGTTTTGTGTCATCAGCAAACTTGCTGAGAAGACGCTCTATACCAGATGACTGTTGGGACTTGTTATTCCAGTTGCACGACACTGTGACAAAGACTCCTGTGAACTTATGTACTCTGCTGCTTTCCTTTCCCAGGTTCCCAATCATCATTTCCCTCAGTTTAGATTTTTCCCCACTGCTCTGTTCTATTTTCACATAGACCCTTCCTATTTTCAGATCAATACTGGGCTAACATGGAAATCCTGTTTCAGCTGAAGCCAGCTTAGATATGTGAATCTGATGGAGGATGAAAAGGGCCAGTGAGGCACTGAGGAAGGAGCCCATCATCCTGACATGTCTCCTATATCTGGTACTGGTATAGCTGGTGTATAATGTCTTGTTTTGCAGATTGACATGAGCCAGTTATTTTCTTACAAGCTGCTGCATAAAGCCACCATGCCAATTTTCAACTCCACTGCTGGGTCACCCATGTCAACCAGCACAAACGTTGCTGGGGTGGCTTGTGTGCCTCTGGATGGAGATGGAAATTTTGGAGATGCTGTGGCACGATCATTTCCAATGGTGCAGTGAGAGCTGTCTTTGTGGTGTGTGAGCAATCAGTAATCAAAGATGTTGGCTGTGATCTGCTCCCCACTTGCACAAGGGTCCCAGCAGGGGCACCAGTTCCATGTTACCTGAGGAATCATGTTCACCACAGCATGAGCCTTTGTACTTCAGGAGTTCCAAAGTTACATCATTTTAGTGGTATCTTAGGGACATAAGAAGAATACTTTAAAACTGATGGAAATGGGTTTTGCTAATTTTGAAAGTGCTAAGATGGCTTCTGGAGGAGGCAGGGTCTTGACTTCCCACCATGGGGTGAGATGAGGGAAGGCGGGAAATTTTGGACAACCTGGCCAAGGGTTGGAGCTCCTGTTTGAAACGTTATAGTGATGGAGCCCAAGGAATGATGGTCTGGTTTTAGCCAGATATCAATCTCACTATCAAACAGAATGATGATGTTATCAAATGAAAAGGGGAAAAAGTCACTAAATATTTGTCATGCATGGAGCCACCTTCAAACTGTCAAGAGAAATAATTGCAAAATGATGCAGCAAGACCCGACTTGCTGAGATCCGTGTCAGCTCTAACTGGGAAGTAAATAATACACTGAATTTAGTGGTCCAATTTACTTGAATTCAGATATTATTTTAATGAAATACCTCAGCTGTCAGAAGTGCCAAAACATGCCCTTTATAACTTATTCAAAAATATATTTTGAGAGGGTTTTAAGCCCACTGGTTTTGCCCGGGAAGAAAACACCCCCAGCGGGACCCCCGTATTACCTCCAGGGTGGTCTTCAGCGAAGAGGAGGACAGTGGCGAGTAAAGGAGGGATGGGCAACGATCGCTTTCTTCCAAAATAACAGGTTTTAATAACATGAAAACAAACAAAAAACACCTGAGGCAGGCACTGAAACAGCACCCACCCCAGGGGGAGAAGCGAAAGAGCATGTGGCCTTGGGGCCAGGGGTTTTTAACAGGTTGGTAGGTGGGTTTACAAAGGCATTGTCCTGTAAGGATACAGAGATGGGTTACCTACAGGTCAGGGGTCCAATGGGTGTTAGGGGATTGGTCTTGTGGTGGCTAAGCCAACCACAACCTGGGAAAGGTGGAAAATTCTGGATGTGTGCCCATGTTTGGGGACAAAGAGGCAACAGAAACCTCTGTCTCCAGGAGGCGCACTGCAACAGCCCTTCTCATACAATCATGCTCAAGTGAGGGCTGAGCATACTTCACCTACACAACTACTCTGTTTACACATCCCGAACTACCTAGGGCAACTCTCTATCAGAGAGAAGACAGCTCTGATCTTCCTGATGCTTACCCTTGATGACTGAATGGCTTGAAAATAGGTGCCTCAGAGGAAAAGAGGAAAGTTCTCACAAGTGTGCAGTTCCTTTCCCGAATCTATGGACTGCTTTTTAATCTCACTTTTGTGCTGTTGTAGATATTCAACGCCCAAGTCTGAAAACTCCTGCTGGATGGACACATTTGAGGACAGTAATCCACTTACAGGTAAGCAAATGTAGAGTTTGTTTTCAAGCATGGAGATTAAGGGACATCATGCAAAATTGCCAGTGTGAGATTTTACTATCAGTAATGATAAGTGAATATTGGTTTTCTCACTGCTTGAACAAGAAGTAGAAAAATAACACTCCAGAAATGAAGAAATGAAAAGATTAACAATTTAGACTCTCCAACAGGTTAGATTTTACATTTCCTTACAAGAATCTGATTGTATGAATTTCAGTCTCCCAGGACAAGATCCTCAGACAGCGTCACTAAGCACAGCAAGGAAGTTACATCACGAACGTTGACGAGATAATGTAGGTTTTGTTCTGTGGACTTTCTGACAATCCAGATTTTGAAGTTCACAGGTACATCGATACAGTCTGTTCTTGCCTAAAATCTGCAGAGAATGGTGGGGCAAAACCAGCTCATGTCTGTGCTAATCAGTATATGTAAATGCAGTTCTCTGTTTCCTTTGGGGAAAACTTATTTGCCAAAGAAAATTCCATTGTAAACCAGCTTTATTGTAAAAGATGGCATCAGCTTGCCTGTCTATTCATCTTTCTAGTCGTCGACTCATCTATTTCTCATTCCAGAACAAGTTTAGAGCCAAATAATGGGAATTACTCATTAATTTACTCCACTCATCGTGTGCACAGCACCAGAAGTCCATATCCTCTGCATCAAACTGTAGCTAAAGCATAAAGAATCGAGTTTTCTTCTTTGAAAGCAGAAATAATGATGGGCAAGCAGGGAAAGGGCAGACAGTGAAAAAAAAAATCCTCCTTTTGCTGCCATTTCTAGAAGGATCCAGCTGGAAGGTTTATGAGCAGTGAACTGGTGCTTCTCAGTGGTGGACCTCATCCATCTCAGCAGAGCTGGGGCCAACTGCAGCTGATTAGAGCTGGCAACAAGCATTGTGCAGAGGAGTGATGGCCCCACGCTGGGAAGGCAGCCAGGGGATTGGCGTTTGGGTGCTCAGGCAGAAGGCCAGGGGGGTCAACTGGCACTGGTGGTGATGGTCAGAAGGTACCGTCTCTGGAAATTTGGAAAAAAAAATGTGTCGTGGAATTCCTTGCAGATTTGCAAGTTGTGTATGAATGGTAAAAATCCAGGGGAGGGATAAATAGAGATGCTGTGGAAGGATGTGGCTGCAAATAATTTGGAAACGTTTTTGTGACTGTAAAACAGCACGCTTTGAGCAAGGGACTTTGTTAAATAGAAGTGAAGTGCTTATTCACGACGAGTGTGGCCTCCCTGAGCTGGAAGAAGGTCCCTGGATTTTTGGGAAGAACATTAGGATCTGTTGCATGGAGCAGATGAGAGAGTGCTGTGGGGTGTGCAATGACACGAGACTCTGAGATCTTCACAGCATCGTTCAGCTCTGTGGGAGGACCACAGGGTAGAGGAGCCAGAATTGGGAGGGAGGGAAACACACAGTTGCAGCTGGATTGATTTGGTATTAAACAACAGGATCGTTGCCTGTAACGGAGGCATCGTTTAGAGGTTGTGGTGTGATCCAAGTGCAGGTGAGCAGTGGAACAGTTGCCTGGCTGAGAACAGACACCAGTGGGGAGCTCCAGAAAACCAAACCTTGGGAGGACTTTCCATTGTTTTATCTTCATCCCTGTACAAGTCCTACTCTGGCGTCTCCATCTATGGAGATACTCAAAAGCCACCTGGGTAAGGCTCTGTATGAGCAAGGGGTGGGCAAGAGGACCTCCAGAGCTCCCTTCAAGCCTCTCCCTTTCTGTGAGCCTGTGAGAAGGCAGTGCCTTTAAGAATTTACATTTTGGACTTGTCTGCCTCTACATGCCAAAACACCACGCTTTAAATGCAGCCTTTGGTGTCTTCTTTTTTTTTTTTTTTCCACTTCAAATTCTTTAGGTTTCTCTTCGTGAATTATTAAAATGTGTGCTAAAATGTGCAAAGCTCTGGCTAATTATGATGTACTGATTAATTTCAGTAGACAAGTGTGGCGGTTCTGATGAATATTAATATTTTTTAGGCTGGGAGCTGCTAGCAACAGGAACAAGTTTTCTGCATGGGTAGTGAGCGTGGCAGAGCACTACAGGGTTGATCAGCATCTCCTTGACTTTGCCTCATGTTGATTTCAAAGTCTTCTTTGCAGCACGCACTTTCTCCTTACAGAATGTAAACCATGAGCAACTACAAATGAGCTACGAATGTTTCTTAACTAAAATCACCCTAAAGTCACTGCGGCTGCCTGAAGAAAGGAAGAATGGTTCATTGTCATGTTTCTGTTTGACATCACCCACTGCAGAAGTATTAGGGATAACATGGTACTTATCAAAAGCTAAGCAAGGAGATTTACAATTCAATGACTTTCAGGGAGAACAACAGATTTATATGGTAATATGGAACTTAGCACAGATGCAGCATCCTCACAAATTTGTACACGTGGGCTGATCTGGCTGCTCTGCTTGCTGGAAGCTCAGTCTGTAGCTTCACTGCACATCACCAGCAGCAGGAGAAGAAGACATTTCACCCTCCCCTTTGGTCATGTTTTGCTCCTCAGCTGGCCAGTGCTGTCAGAACACAGTAAAAGTTGTGAACATGGACATGGCAGCGTGACCATCAGTCAGAGCTGCTGCTCCATTCCCGGCCAAGTGCTGGCCAGTGTTGTGACTTTAATCAAATGCAGTGATTTAACACAGAAAGCCTTTTTACAAGGTGACAACTCAATTATGGGTCAAAAAGGAACTATTTTATTGAACTAAATTAAGGGGGGTCACGAGAGACATTTTTAGCTGTAGGGTTTTTGAGACTCGTGGTGTAGAAGCAAAGGCTTGAAACCTGGAATCATAGAATCACGGAATTGTTTTGGTTGGAAAAGACCTTCAGAATCAAGTCCAACCATTGCCTAACACTACAAAGTCCACAGCTAAACCATGTCCCTCAACATGTCATCTACTGGTCATTTAAGTATCTCTAAGAATGGTCACTCCACCACCCCCTGGACAGCCTGTTCCAGTACTTGATAACCCTTTTGGTGAAGACATTTTTCCCAATATCCAATGAAAGCCTCCTCTGGTGCAACTTGCCTGCTAATACCCAATTAAGTCTGTATCTTTGTGAGGCATCTATATTTTTTCTAATTATAGAAAAGAAAGAAGTGTGTATGGTTGAATCACTTTAACCAGCACGGTGTGTGGTGGTTAGATAAAAAATAACAAAGGTGTTAATAAGAAACCAAGCATTTTTTTTTTTCTATACATCACCTCTTTTTCTGAGGAAAGAGCTCTGGGTAGCCCTTTGGTGTCATTGAGGGCTTTGTGGAGGAGGTGAGCTCAGCAGCATGGAGAGCCCTGAAGGCTACGTTGGATCATTTGTGTCTCCCTGGGTGTTCCCGCTCATACCAAGGTCTGCAGGAAAACTTCCAATGAAAGGATCTCTCCCAGGACTGCGGGCACTGATTAAGATGTTGGAAATTACTGGGCTGTGTGATTTTTGTAGACTCTAACTGGAAGGAGATGACAACAGTTTAATTTGTGGGATGGTTTCTTAGAAGCCTCTTTCACAGCTCAGCAGAGGAGAAATAAAACTTATATTTGACCACCAAGAATAAATGGCTTAAAAGAAATTAAGCTAAAACTTTGCCCCCTTTTTTTTTTTTTAGAGGGAAGGCAGTATTTGGGGTCTCTGTGTGTAAGGTTTATGGTAGAGGAGAAGAGTGAAGGAATAGCTTCATAGCCTCAGGTAAGGAAGGGAAAGAGAAATGGGGATAGGAATGTGGTGAGCTGGGGGAAGCTTGCTCGGTGCTGAACCACACAGAAGGGAAATAACCATTAGTGCTTCCAGCATCTGCTGTAAATTTTGACCTGGATGTGGGGTAATATGTCTGCTGATGGGAGTTTTTAGTCAGGAATGTCTCAAAGGCTCTTAGGATTAACTTACAGATGAGGCATAGCTTATCAATCATCCTCCTTTAACCTCCAGACCACCCCAGTGGAGCAGGAGACAACAGAGAACATCACAGGAGCTTTGCTCTCATGTTGACCTTCACCCAGAAACCTCAGCACTTGGAAGACATGGTGGAAGGGTCTTCTGTCCATCCTACATGTCATAGCATGTTACCTTCTGCAGCATGTATGCCATGAATTATACTCTCTAGCAAGAAAAAAAGGGAATTACATTCCCTGAGGACTTTACCTTTTGTCTCTCACAGCTTTGTACCCCACTGAGATTTGCTTTTTTACTTTTCTCTCATGTGGCTTTTGTGTGGAACCATAAATGAGGCTTAAATGTGACCTCTGTGTGCCAGAGAAACCCAGAGTATTCACGTTATATTTAAAGTCTTTGGGTAATGAAAGTTGGTCTAGTGGGAGGTGTCCCTGCCCATGGCAGGGGGTTTGGAACTGGGTGATCTTTAAGGTCCCTTCCAACCTCAACCATTCTGTGATTCTATGAAAAGACAGGAAAAGGTTTAATAATCTTCCCAATAACCTCCAGCCCTGAACTGCTTAGCTGCTGGCTTTCTATTCTTGGAGGTCTGGAAGCTCAAACACAGAGGAGATGATTAACAATAGCGTTCAACCTGTAGTTTCTTGACAAACACCCCTCAAGAAATAACCAAAAAAAGTCAGTTTGAAGCAGTTTCTTGTCTGCAGATCACTGAAAAACCTCTTGCAATTTGCTGAAGATCTTTTCAAACTCAGGATGATACTCAAGGTGATAGAGCTTGTGTCTGTGACTAACCTTGACTTCTTGAACTCCAGAGGATTTTACCTGTACCAAAATTATCCTGAACTTTTAAAGACAGTTCTGTGTACATCAGGTAAATGCTCACAGTGTTATTTTGGGGCATGCAGTCATATTTAACAGAATATTTCTGTCATCTATGTAACACAGAAGAAAAGTGTGCAATAGAAAAAAGACCGAAATTGCCTTACTTGAACCTTCACCCTTAAACACCCTTTAATTACCCAAACCCACATGAATGAGGCTTCATCAGGTGGCATCACTGTTCTTTCTTCAAAACGTGGGTATGTGTTGGTGTAGCCCCATGGAAATCAGCAGAATCATGCAAAAAAGCAGCTGGCAGTCAGCCCAGCGTAGTGTTGGAAGCATCTGTTTTAATAGCTGACTGCTATAGCCTTAAAAAAGAAAAAAAAGAAAAAACAGAATACTCTGGACCACAAAAGGTCTTTTCGTCAGGAAAAAAACACACAAAATTACAATTATATAATTATATTATATAATATCTGTTATAGATATAGAAAAGTTAGTTAAATCATCAGAACACCTACAAAAGAATTCTAATTGTAGTTCTATCAATTCATTCCTAAAACTGTCTATAAATCTCTTTGGTAGCCAGTTTTATAATTCCAGGAAGACAAAGTAAAAAATGAATGAAGAGTAAAACAGGCAAAGGATTGGGATTTTTTTTCTTGAGGCAGAAAACTGACTGAACTTCATTATTTTTGCTTAATATCGTACCTTGACGTTAATTGTAAGACTGTAGCATTCATTTACAGTGATAGAGAACTGGGGAAAACAAAAAAACCCAACTTTATTAGACCTGTTCTTATAATGTATATGAAACATACTGTGACCCCTGTTAGCTTTGACAACACTGGGAGTGATGGAATATGGGGATGCAGCCTCATGGATATAATTACATTCCAGAGCATCATTTCTTGTGTGTGGAAAGAACTGGTATCACTGTAATTACCACAACTAAAATTTAGTGTGTTGTGCTGTTTTTAAGCTGAGATGGAACCAGAGGATTGAAATAAATGATCCTGCTTCACGTATTGGTTAGAAAGTAGCTTTCTCCATTGAAGAATATGGTCTGCATGAGGATGTTTTAAAGGCTTACAAACAGCATCTTAAATCTACAAAATGTGCTGTTGTACATTATTGCAGCAAGGCTTCTTATAAAACGCATTTTGGCTGAAGTTCTTACCTGTCCTGGGCTTTGCCCCTTTGGTTTGCTGAGGTTTTTTGGTCAGAACACCTACAAGTAGGAGAGCTTTTTGGTGCAACAAACCAAACTCCCTAGGTGAGAAAGTTGATGCCATGTTATTTAA
Organism: Merops nubicus; assembly: GCF_000691845.1. Lineage (NCBI taxonomy): Eukaryota > Metazoa > Chordata > Aves > Coraciiformes > Meropidae > Merops > Merops nubicus. Next base: position 10,338 of record NW_008621093.1, on the reverse strand, counting down.
AAGGCGGTATATTTTTTTCTGCATGAAAAGCGCAGTATAATTTTATAGATAGTTTCTGCTAATTTAAATGTGCATAGAGAGGAGGAAGACAAGACCTCACTGCACAATAGATAGAATTAAATTAGGGCTGTTAATAGCCTAGATTTATTAAATTCATAATGAAACAATGCAAATCAGCTTGAAAAACATATGCAGAGGTTTTCCTGGTAACTCTGAGGAAAAACCCAGCTACCAAATGGGTGAAGTAGGGTGTAGGTCCCAAGATTTTGCCTTGGATGTGAAGTGACTTGTGACATCACGTCCTTTAGACACTGCACATTGGTTCATCCCTGCCAGGTAGGTAGTGTATCCCTGCTCCTCCATTTTACCATCAGGATGTGATTGCAAATCATCTGCAGGTTTGTCATGAAGGTAAACAATCCTTACTGCTCTTGACATTTTGATATTGGAAACACTTTTCTGGGTTAAGCAGCAGTGAGGTTGGCGGATGCTCCAGCTGCCTTTCAGTACCCAGACGCTCATGGTGCAATTAAGATTTCTATGGAGCCAGATGGATGGAACAGTAGCTCCCATCCAAAAACTCTGGCACATGCCACATTGTAAAGAAATACATGAGAGGCACCAGCATTTGGGGAGGTTTTACTTGCTGGAAGGTTCTGGCTGCACCCAAAGGAGCAGCAAATGGGGCCAGGAGCCCAGGAGAAGGCACGTGCTGGGGGCTCGATGGAGGCTCAGGGATGGCTTTAGCTCCAGATTTTGGGCATCCAGGAGGTGCTGGGTGGCTCTAGTTTCAGCTGCGGTGCTTGCAGAAGCTTGCAATGAGGAAGCATCCATCTCTCACATCAGTTCCCTGGGAATGAGACAAAATGCTCAGCTCCCAATATTTTACTGAAAGCTTCAGGTCAGGAATGAACAGCAAGAGACTTTTTTTTCTTCAGTCTCCAGTTTTAATTGAAAGAACATAATTTTCATTGAGTTTAATAGCTAGTATATGAAAGAGCCTCTTACTTATCTGATTAATGTACATTGTATTAAAAAATAAAACCCAGACTACCTGAGGAGTGACTCTCCAGCAAGCCTTGTCATTTTTTCCTTCTTTCCTTTTTAAAGCCACCATCTTTCCTGGGACTTTGAGTTGCAACCTGAGCATTTGGATTTAATGGAAATGGTATTACTTGAAACAGAGTGACTTAAAAAAAGCCTGGGGAAATCACTAAGGTTTTTTTTTTTTTTTATGATTTTCTTGTTTCTTATCAGGTGGCAGGGGCAGGTTTGGAGTCTGAGGTGCTCGTATTCATCTCTCTCTGACAGGCCGCTTCCATCACACTCCCACTGCATCCCTGTGTGATGGAACAGGAGGGGGAGACCTTGACACATTCATCATATTAGCTGCGACTCCTCTTGAAAGCGCTGCTGCCCCAGTCACCACGACTATACACCAATATTACGCAGGGAGTACCAAACCTTTGAATTCCTGGGGAAAGTAATTGAATCATGTTCTTCTCTGCACTTTCAGAAGGAAATCCCAGCACCATTTGGAAAGGGAGAGTAAACAATAAGTAACGCACCTCCGTTTATCTGACACCCCAATAGGATGATAAAACACCACTTGATTTTTCCTTAGGAGAATTGAAATCGCAGAGGTGACGACATCCCTCCTCTTGGAGGTGATTACCAAAAAGAGAGGGAACTCTGCTTCATCAAATGCAACATTTGTGTAGATTATTCTCCTCTATGAGATGTTTTCAGATTATGATCTTATTTCTATCAATTTTCTTTTTGTTTTCCTTGGGTTTTTTACACATTCCAGCAACTGACATAAAGTCAAACCCAGAAGGACAATGATTTCCCTCTTTAGCTTTTTATCCTCTCCTCCTTGCCAGCCCTATGCTCACTGGGACATGTCCTTTCCACCAAATAACAAAACTAGTGGTTGTTAGGGAGCTGGCCAGACCCATTGCTGCCAAACCCAAGCCCTGGGTCAGCTCTTGTGGGCATCCTGAGGAGCTGGAGCTGATGCTGGTTGGGATGCCCTGGGCATGGGCTGGGTGTCTGCAGGAGTCTGAGGGCACAGGGCAGTGTGTGCCCACCCCACGGGGCTCAAGGCGAGGTGGGTGGGATGAAAGGGCTGGGTATTGTGCTGGGTTATTTCTGTCCCTATTCAGAATTTCTTTTGTTTTCATCAGGCAAAGCTCCTGCTGGAGACAATGAGACTTTTATGGCAGCAAGGAATGCTAAATAGGGCCCTCGCTGAGTAAACTGCAGCTATCTTTTTATTCCAATACATAGCTGGATGCAACTGATATTATCAGAAGTATAAAGGGCTGTTCTTTCAATTACATGCTTGAGTTAAAAAAAAAAAAAAAAAAAAAAAGTCTAGCTTAAATATTTGTATTTCTGTATCTCTTGCCATAGGTGGCTATGGCATATTGCGTGCAACAGGGGTGCTTGCAGCCCCCTTCACCTCTCCCCAGGTCTGCTGAAGTCATTGCCACGCAGGCTGGCTGGAGCAGCCTTGCAGATATTTGCTGACAAACCTTTTCAGTATAAGCCTTTATTATCTAACCACAGTCAAGAGCCTACTTCACATGAAATATTTTCTGCTACAGATGGCAAAGCCTGAGACTGAGCCAACAACAGTGTAAAAATACATTTATATCAATGCAGAAGCCCTCAGCCAGCCAGCTTTCTCCATTTGTCATGTATAAGAGGTATCCTTGATAGTGTTTCAAATTCATTAAAGGACCACATGGACAAAACTGTTCTGTTTTAATAGAATGCTGCAGTCATACAGCCCATACCAAACACATCTGAGTGCATGGAATAGAGACCAAGTGGGTAGTGGACTGTTGGTTTAAGTTATCTAGTGCTCTCCATCATCAGATGTTCTTGTTAATTCATTAACTTTTTATAACTTTATTGCTGGTAAACTTAAAGGGTTTCCCTTCCTCCCTCGGAAAAAAGTCCTGGGACTACAGAATTAGGATGGTTTATCCCTCCTTCCAAATCTGCCTGATTTAGAAAATGATCATTTCTTTTCGGCTGCTGGTTCTTCCCAGGAAAAAGAAGGGGGTGGGGTGGGGAGTGTGATCAGGGGGTACAGCTCCTTTCCACTCTCACCATCTCTGTACCTGGAAAACAGTCTGTGTTTTCCCTCTGTGGGCTCTGGAGACATCAGGATCTGAGCAGGAATGGTATGGAGGGAAAAGTGAGCAGCCAGCTTCATACCATCCACCTCTTTAGGTAGCCCAAAGGAACAATTATAGCTGGAAACTTAGGTTTAAGAGAGGCAAACAGAGTGATGAGAAAGCAATTTTGCATAATTAGGAGAATACCAGCAAACTTTTCTTACTGACGTGACATTTTACATTACTATAATTGTTTTGATGAAAAAAGGAGAAGGAGAGCATTGTGCATGCAAAGCTAAAATATTGTCCTGGTTATAGGGACAGGCAAGCAACCATGGTGATTCCTGTGCCTAAAAATATTATAAGACCAAGTGCAGGGAAAAATGCACAACAAAAAAGAACTATTTGACAGGAAAACAAACTAGTGGATTTTGCACCATAAACTTCATTCTGGCTTGTGCCATCTCTAACCCTGTTGCTCGAGATTTAGGCACCGGCCTGGTGTATCTGTCTCCTTGGCAAGAGTAAACTGTGTGTAAAGTCAAATCTAGGCAGAATACTCCATCAGTGCTTTTATTCAAGACAAGGCAGTGTATTGAACAAAACCCATTGAGGCAAGAAGAAGGGAAAAAAAAAAAAAAAAAAGCTTTATTTAACAGCTTCCAGCAAACCCATCGTGTTAACTGACAGTGAAGAAGGCACTGTGGGGATGAAACCATAAAGCTCAGGGGAAGCCTACACAATGTGAGCAACCAAAATGTTGTGCCCTGTAAATAAAGAGTCTGGACACAGTCTGATGTCTCATAGAATCCTTTAGGTTTGAAGAGAACTTTAAGATCATCAAGTCCAACCATCAAGCCAACACTACTAAGTCCTCTGCAAAAAAATCTCCCTGCACTAACATCTTGCTCTCCAGAGCTACCAGCAGTGTACAGCCCCCTGAAGGGGCTGGGGACCATCCCTCTGAGCTCTCCTGGATGGCTTTGGCCAGGGGATGGTCGTGGCAGAACTGTGAGTGCAGTACCCCAGCCATGGAACCTGTTCCCCGGGGAGAAACGAGGCACACCAGAAATCACATGGTTAAACAGTTATAGCTTAGCATTAAGCTGCCTGGCCATGGAAGATATGAGTGGTTTAATTTTTCATGCTGGTTTGAGGCAGAAGCATGCAGTAGTAGACCATGTTCCAGGGCGGAAACCTGGGGGTATTTCCATTCAATTGTGTTTGAAAGAATTTTAAAACATAATTTTGGGCCCTGGAGGAGACAGCTCAAATTCCCTAACTTAGTTCTCAGAGATTATAATTAAAATGAATGGTCAAAATCTCATATGTTCTTATTCCTTGAAAATAAGCTTCTAGGTCAAAATACCTCTAGACTCACATAGTTGATACGTAGGCATCACTTCATGCTTTATTACAGTATATGACGGATATTATTTTCACACTGAAAGTCTTACAATTCTACAATTACATTTTCTTATCAGCCTGACCTCCTGGAAAGCAATGACTGAAGTAAGACAAATTTTCATTAGCCTTGCTTATATTTTGATGAAGCCAGAACAAGGCTGTACCACTAATAACTGCATAATTTTTGTCCCCTTACAACCGAATGAGAGACCTCTATCTCAATATCCAACCACTACATTTTTTTCTAATTATTTTTTTCCCCTTTCAGTCCTAATTTTCTGATATCTTTATTGTTGAAATCAGGCTTCCCTTCTCAAGCTCAGACAATCTTTATGTACTCCCAGCTGGGAAAAGAGGAGATCAAATGCCTGAGGTGAGTCTGGGAGACTCAGAAGCACTTCCAGCAGATTTGGGTTTGGGCACTCTTAGCTGTATAGCAGTACAGTAACGGATAGCAAAAATATCACCATCCCAGGTAATTTCCAGGAAGAATTTGCCACATCTGTTTCTGTGACATTAAAACCCCAAACACCGTTTGTAGAAACTCCAGTCTTAACAGTAGAGACCAATATTATCTTCTTTGAGAGTCTTGTATCTCTAGAGATAAGATGCTGGCATCTGTCGTTTTGGGTTAACACAAACTGATGTAATTGCATATTTATGCACACAGATTCCCATATTCCAAAACTGTTCGTTTGATCAGAGATTAAAATATAGATACTATATTTATCTGGCTTCTTCACCAATTTCTTAGTCGCTGTGTTTCATCAGAGTAAATCTCCCTGCCTAGGAACATCACAGAATAACCTGAAAAAAAAGAGACAACACTGAAATATTGTCTGCTTAACATAATGTTCACAATATTTCCCTACTGAAATCTCCTGTGTGGGTAATAAATATTTAATGGACAATGGTCTGGCTGGTGACAAGATATTAATAACTCCAGAGAAACTCTTTTTGACTTCAGCTGCTGATGAGAACTGGAATTTGCTTTAGTTTATGGCCAAGAAGACCATTTTTATTTTTGATTCATTTTTATGTACTGCATATAAAAGTAGGTTTTGGGAAAAACAACATTAAAATTAATTTTAATCAGCTATGACATTTGATAAGATGGATTTCAAGTTCTCTGGATTCCATTGTTGTTTGAGCTTAAACTTCACTTAACTTAAACTAGGTTGATGTCCCTCTTTTGGGACACTTCTATTATACTTTTCTGCAGTACTTTTTTGATTATTTTTTCTCCCTGCCCTGTGATTCCCTCCCAAAGGAAAATCAAAATATTGGATGTATTTGAAATCCACCGTGCTTTGGTGAAAATGAGAGTTCTGTGGCTTCAGGAATCCTGCACTAAGAGAGGGCTTCTATAGATCAGTGAGTCTGTGTAAATAAACCTTGTTGGGGTCACCATGCAAGAGGGCAGCTCTAGCATTGGTGTTCCACCAGCTGAGATATGGGTAGGGATGCTGACCGCTTCTCTAATGATGATTCTTTAATTATGCATCAGGTGTAACCCAAACTTTAGTTAATGTTGCACATGGAGTAAGTCCTATTGAAGACAGATCAACGTGATGTGTATCAATTAAAGGATTTTTAGGGATAAATATTAAATTGATGATGACTGTGAGAAAGAGGATATTTAATTTGCTATGTACGTCAGCATTAATTGTCATGTTGGAAATAGGGAGATATGGCTTAATCTCATCTGTAATTATGGTGAGAGGAGTTAGACAAATAATGCTGTGGATAAGGAACCAGCCGTTTTTCTATCTCCAGTTTATTTTACAGCAGCAGAAAATACATCCTTTTCTTTTTTAACTTCAATACCTTCCACTTTTTAGGCTCCTCTCTTTTGAAGTTAAGCCCTTTCTTACACAGATCCACAAACCAGAGGAAGTGTAGCCCTGCAGCATCTCTCCTACCAAATGTGCTCTTGCTCCTGAGGTGATCCAAGAATTTAATTTATTTTAATTGCTTCTCAAGTAGTATTTGAAGAATGGTGGATTCTTCAAAGAGTTGGAGATCTTGGGGGCTTTCAGCCCATTTTATTGGTCTCTGACAGCTCAGCTCAGGAGCATGTTCTGCCCTTTGATTCAGGCGGAGGTGCAGACATGTTCAACCATACAGAAGCTCAACTCTCTTTGTACTTAAGAGGAAAAAGGGAAGGTGACTCTAGCAAGGTTAAAGTCAAGAAGGAACAGCAGTAAATAAATTATGTTTTGAGTATGCAAGAGTGACACAGATATCCTCTAGATATAGATGTGCCACTTTTCAATACTTCTCAGCTATCACATGCCTCTGAAAGAAAAAAAGGCACCAAACCAAGCTTTTGTATCTCTGCTCAGAAGGGTGATGGAACTGCCTGGCTCAGATTGTTCTGACCAAGAAGCAACATGGAATGAGCAAGTACCAGCTCAGTTTACAACGCTCATCTTCCCATGGAAAACTGCCGGTGCTCCTTTGCTAACTCAGTTTAAACAGGATGTTTTAGGGACTACAGTCTGTCAATAAAATGTTAGACGTTAGCTGGTTAAACTATTTTTGCTGTGCCTCATCTCTGGAAGGGGCAGTTTCGTAGCACTGCTCTATTTTTTTTCTCTGAGGAACTCAAAGTGTTTGCTTCCTCTCTTTTGCCTCTTTATCCATGTACTTAACAGGAGCAGTACGGTACTCGGCATTGTGGTTTAACCCCAGCCAGCAACTAAACAACACACAGATACAATTGCAATAAAATACAATCAAAATTCTAAGCAATATAGAAGAATATCTCCATCATCTTTTCCTTTGTATCTTGGTACAAATTTCAAAACCACCCACAGATACTCAGTTTTGTTTCTGTTGGATTAATGGAATTATCTGATGCTCCCATTTACAATGCTCATTGATGTACCCACAGAAGAAATGCCCCATAGCCAAAGGCAAACCTGAGCCTCTCACCCTCTTCTAGGAGGGAGCTGAAGAGGGATGCAGCTAACTGGAGTTAGATGAGCTGCCAGATTATAGCTAGTGGCTTTATAACAGCCCTTGGAGTGTTGAGTTTGTGCAGGAACCGTTGAGAAGCCACAAACTATTGAGGTGCCTCCAGTTACTACAATAATAAGTGAAAACAACTGAGTGTCAACCATGCTTTTTCCTTCCCACCCTATTGAAAGGCTAACAAACACAATGATCCATCAAGTTCTTTGCATTTATATGTGTGGTTTTATCCTGTGGGAGAGCAAAGCAGAGCTTGTGCTTTCATGAGCCAGCTGCCACCTTCTTATTTTTATAAGGGTTGTCTGGAAGACATTTGTATTGAGATATGCAGAAGGAGTAAAGGCATAAATGGACGATGCAAAGAAAAGAAATTTTCCAGACATAAGTCCTTCAAAGGGAATGACAAGTCATGTCATAATATTATTCATATTTCAGGATACTTATTTTCTTTTTTTTCATGGTAAAATGTAAATACACCTTTGACTTTAACACATTAATTTTAGTAAATATGTGACTACTACAGTTTTATTTGATAAGTGATGTTTTCTTTTCTTCTTTTTAGCTCTTTTTTATCATTCCTTTTAATAAATATTGATAAAAAAAATGGAAACTGTAATATCTTTTTTTCATGTGTCATGCTAGGAAAAGAAGCTGAACGCCCAGACTCTTTATTAATGAAATTCTGAGTACTCATCTATTAGAGTAGTTTATCCAAGTGAAAACAAAATTATATAAAAATTAAATCAATTATATATAAAATTATATAAAAATAAACAGTTGTGTTACCACAGAGTTATGCTAAACTACAAGTGATCTCATATACATAATGCTTTTAAATAAAATCAGAATTCTAGGTATAAAAATTTCCCTGGTGCAATCAGATTGTATCAGGACACACAAAAAAGCTGATGGACATTAAATGGCTGTTCCTTTTTTTATCATTTAAATTGTATAATACTAATTTTGGAAGTAGGTACATATCTTTAGTATATAGCTGTGATAAAGACTGGCAGTATATAATAATGTATAATACTTCCACTGTTAATTATAAATTTTGGCCATGCTTATATAAAAATATAGTCTTTAAATTGCTCCTGACTCTATGGTTCAGCTTTGGGACTGTAATAACAAATATAAGGTTGTCTCCTTTTGTAAAAGTACAGTTGTTGAATTTTGAGGTTGTTTGCAATATTTTCATGGAAGACACATCCTCCTGCCTGCTAAAACAGCACAGGAACTTTTTCTGCTGAACAAATACTGGTTGCCAGCCTTCTGATGTAATAAACATATCCTGTGTGAGAGGGAAAATTTATTCTTCTCACAGAGAGAAATTTTGCAGGACTTTCCTATGGCCTTATATTATTGCCTGCTGGCTCCTCCAGAGTTATGGATGAGTAGTAAGTAGCACATATTAGTAACAGCAAAATACAACCCTGGAAGTGCATCCAGGCTTGTCTTTCTACCACTTTAGCCTCAAAATCATAATGTAAATAAAAAGAACACTTGACATGTGTGAACCTCATGACTATCCCTTATAAATACAAAATTCTAGCAGGAGAGAGATTTTTATGTCAGACTATCTGATGTTACATTTTAAAAGTGATTAGACCAGGGAAAGTATGGGGACACATGATTCAGCTCTCCCATCTAACATTTGGATCTAATTTCTAGGCCAAATACAGACCTAGCCACCTTCCTAGGTGTGTCAGCAGTAGTCTCAGCATTTAACTTTTAGATGTTTGAGTTTAGATAGCTCAACCCCATTGCTCTTTCCAGTGCCCTGTGCAAGTCAAGCCACACTGTGACCACTTGCCTGATGGGACTCAGTGGCCTAATTTCAAGCAACACTACCAAGTTTATTTGCAGCTCCTGTAACAGAGGGTTTGCTGGAGGGCAGTGATAAATTTCAGGTTTTTGCTCCTTGGCAGGAGTTAGCAATGACTTTCCCAATGGTTTAGAGAATTGGGGGGGGAGCAGGCAACATTAACACCTTTTTTTTTTTTTTTTTTTGCTGCTTTCAGTCTTGGCAAAAAAAAAAAAAATTGTGCTCCTGAGAACTGTTGATTTATTTTGTTATGTCACTATAGTATCAAAGAGTGATATTTTATTTCCTTGAGATTATTAATTTTTTTCCATATCCTAAATACTTGCTGGCATTTGGCATCGATTGTGAGAGTGCAGCCTGTGTTCTTGTTGGAAGAGTCTGTAAGTGGACAATGCAAAGGAGGAAAAAAAAAAAATTAGAATTAGACTGCTTCAAACTGTGCAAAATACAATGATTAGAGAAAAGTGGTCCTTGCTCCTGATACCTCCCATCAGAAAGATCCGTTTCAGTAGGGCTCTTTGGTTTTCATTGGCCATCTTTTACACCAGTGCATTATTGAGCAAGTATCTTTTCAAAGTTGACTATAGTAGAAGCAAAGGAATAATTTAAGGCAGGTACATGAAAGCTTAGCTACAAAAAAAAAAGGTCATTATGGACATAAAAGCTGTGAGCATGGACTCTGTTGGCTTCTGCTGATCTGGGATATGGAAATGCCATGCTGCCAGGTGCCAAAAACACTCACGCCAAAATAAGGAAAAACCTTTGTTCCAAGTAAGCTCACAAGTGGTGAGATCTGCCTTGATGAATCCTAAATCCTTCTGAGTTTCTGGACTAGTGTGAGATCTGGTTTTGGTGTTGCAGAAGGGATTGCAGAGGCAGAGAGAGGTGCCATGGCCAGGAGAGCCCTTGCACGCCTGGGTTGTCCCCTTGCACCTCGTCTGGCTGTGACTTCCCTCCAGGGGCACTGCCCTTTCACTTTGGTTAGGTGTACTGGTTTGGGGG
>NW_008621092.1:15779-46911 GCF_000691845.1 Merops nubicus | reverse complement strand
AAATACAATTTATTTTCAATTTTTTTTCCCCTTTGAATCTGACAGATGTCCAGCCAGAGGGAGACAAGCAGAAAAATTGGTGGTAGAGATACACATAAAAGTAGTAATAAAAACAATACAATGCTGTTCTGTACATTTAATTTCAGCAGAAACTTCCTTAATGTTTAAATAGCTAAACACAAGTTTTGTGTCTCATCTAAATGGCAACACATGACAAAATATTCCACTTGATAAAATTTGTGTGATTGTTAATCATGGCTCTGAATTTTTGCTCTTTGTTGAACAAAACTGACCAACATATTATCTATCATAAAGCTCACAACCTTTACTCAATAGCTGTACTCTAAGGGGAAAATGCATGAGAGGAAATAAATGTGCCTTTAAAAGCAAGCATAGCAGAGTCTGGGATGATAAACCCAGAACTGACATGTATAAATTCATCATGATTTTGTTAGAATGCTACAGAGCAAGCTAATGTGGATCCTGATTGAATTTTTAAATGAAAAATTTATCCCTTTTCATTTATTACCTTTAGTTCTTTAGTTTCATAATATCCATCACATTTTGTGAAGTTTTCCTCTTTTATTGATATTTATTGTTCAGTTTAGCTTTTTATTTTTGGTTTGTTTCACTTCATTTTTTTTTTTAAGAGGAAATTTCATTCTGCTTTTCTCTTTTTTTTTTTTTTTAGAAGTTTATGCTAAATATTTGCCCTGTTTTTCTTTCTTAACTAAGCATACATACTGATACAATTTTGTATTACCCATGCCTGTAAAGAACATGCATCCACTCGCTTGTGTAAGAGGCTGCATTTAATTTTCAGATTTCCTAAGTGGCTTAAACCCTGTGTTTTTCAAAGACACTAAACATCCAGAGCAGGGAGGAAGAGCTGAGTGCCAAGCCAGGGCAGAGGATAGGTAGGACAGCCCCTTTGGGCTGTAGCAAGGGCTTGGATCTACATGAGATAACCATGAACACACCCCTCAATACTGCAGGCTCAGACTTAGCCTTGAGTGAAAGTCTCCTGTGTGGGAAGTGAAAAACCCCAACAACTTAAATAATTAAACTTTCCTGCTGTAGCCTAACTGTTTTGATTAAAAGAACCATGTTTCCCCAGCCCTTACCTGGGGGATCTGTGGTTCCCAAGTCAATCCAGACCTCCATTCTGAAAGCAGCAGACAACCCAAGAGTTTCCTAAACTGTTTTCTGGCAAGAACCCAGGAATGTAGGTTTAAATTATTTTATCAGTGCTATATTCAGATCTATATGGAAGGCTAAAGAAGAGATTTCCTGTAACAGCAAGAGAAGGCAAATGGGAAGTGCCATTAGCTCCATCAAAGTGGTGGATGAAGAAGTCAGCAACACTTTTTTAGCCTTATTTTATTAGGAGGAACCCAAGGCACAGACAGATGAAGCAGCCTGTCTGAAATAGCTCAACAAAGCAGTCTCACCTGCTGCACTTTAAGATACCTTACAAGTGGCATATGGCAATGCCCTCACCTCTGATGCATCTTATTTTACATGTATGGAGCTGGAGCTCCTGGGAGTTACTTGACAGGTAAGGCACACAGACACACTTTGCAATGCTTATGATACACTGCTCTATGTTTCATCATACACTTCATGTTTTGATATATTTTAGGAATCTCAAATATCAACAGGATCAACAACTTGAATATCACTATTGCTGATAATTTTTATTTATGCAGTATAGGCTTCTCCTGTCAAGATTATTTCAGACTGCTAAGCATCCATTTCCATCCAAAAGAAGTTCTGTCTAACATAAAGAGTTGCTAGGCTGGGTAGTGTCTCTTGTGATCAGCCTCATTAACAACACCATCAATTATATTATCAACCCATCTGTCTGGATAGGAAATTGATTATTAAAATTTGATTCAGGAAAGATCATGTGAAAGGGAATTTTTCAGGTTCTCCAGAGCAGATGATTTTTGCAGCCTATTCATTTCAGCTTATTTACTATTAGTAACTGATAATAATAATAACTAAATAAATGAGCTAGAAAATTCACTGGCACATCCCCATGGTGGCAGCAGCTGGGAGGTGCTATCAGACAAACATCAGATGCTGACCTGTGAAGCTCAGAGATCTTCAACTATCGTGGTGAATAGTCAAGAAAGTCTTAGAGGTACAATGGCCCTCTCCATCTCTCTCTCAAACCCCAAAGTTATCCTCTCATCCATTATTGACTCTTGAGGAAGAGTTCATTCAGGAGGCAGAATTAATCTTCCCTTCAGAGCCTCAAGAGGAAATGGTTGGGCAGTATTGGCCTGGGTGGAAGAGCTGTGAAGAGCTAACCTGTCTGTGAATATTTGTTTAGATTCACTTATTACTGACCCATCCCAAGCTTCCTCACTTTCTGCCACTGTACCTCTTGGAGGAAAAGAGGATAAGCATATTGTTTTCTCTCCATGAGTTTACTAAGACTAACTTCAGTGTCCAGAAAGAAAGAACTGGAGGCTCTGATAGATTTTGGGCTGATGGACTTTGGGCTGCCTGGTTCCATGAGTCAGAGGAGCATGAGTGTGGGAGCAGTGACTGTCCATTTATGGACACAGAAATAGTAAAGGACCAGCAGTATCAGCTGAATGCTCACAAGTCCATGGGGCCTGGTGGGATTCATCCCAGAGCACTGAAGGAGCTAGCTGACATTATGCCAGGACCTCTCTTCATCTTCTACCAAAGACTCTTGGGAGTCAGGGGAGGTCTCTGCTGACTGGAAGCTGGCCAATATTATTTTAATATGCAAAAAAAAGGGCATGAGGGAAGGCTCAGGGAGCTACTAACCTGTTAGTCTAACCTCAGTTCCTGGAAAATTAGGGAGAAGATTATACTGTGCACTGCTGAAAGGCATTTAAAGAATAATGCAGTCACCAGGCACAGTCAACACTGGGTCACAAAGGGAAAGTCCTGTTTAACTAATCTGGCAGCCTTCCATAAGGACACCCACCTAGTGGATGAAGGGAAGGTGGTGGGTGTAGCTTTTTTTCTGGATTTTAGTGAGGCTTTGGATGCTGTTCCTCACAGCATCCTTCTGGACAAGTTGTCCAGCTGTGGGATGAGCAGGTTCAGGGTGTGCTGGGTGGAGAACTGGTTGAGGGGCAAAGCTCAAAGTGTTGTACTGAATGGGGCTACATCTGGCTGGTGACTGGTCAACACTGGTGTTGCTCAGGGGTCAATTCTAAGCTTAGTTCTCTGCAATATATTTACCAATGATCTGGATGCAGGAGTTGAATGCACCATTAGCAAGTTTGCTGATGATAGTAAAGTGAGAAGTGCTGTTGACTTTCTTGAAGGACAAGACACCTTGCAGAGAGATCTAGACAGGTTGGAGCATTGGCCTTTGATTAGTAGGATGAAATTTAACAAGACCAAATGCTGAATTTTTCACCTAGGACAGAGTAAAGCTTGGCACAAGTATAAACTGGGAGAGAAGTGCCTGGAGAGCAGCCCTGAAGAAAGGATTCAGGAATAAAGGGGATGCTGTTATTCGTTTCACTTCAGAAGCACTGGAAAGCAAGTAGTTTCTTCACCTTAAAATACATGAAAAAGTAAAAAACAGATCTGTAAAAAAGAAATAAAAGTTAAACCATGCTTCTGGAATTATTTCATAAAACTTCTTACTTTGTTAAAAGCTGTTGGCTTTAAAGTTGGTTTTTGCAGTACATGGGACATAAGTATAGGCAGCCAGATAAATCATAGACTATCAGAATTGAAGGAGCTGTAATGTTAGCTGGAACATCCATCAGAAGCCAAGAAATATGTGTTTTATTTGGTTATTTCTATACATTTGGTTCCAGACATCTTGCAGCCATTCTAGTGTATTAAACAGAAAAAAACTAATTCTACTATTTATATTAAATTGCAAATATATTCCCATTATTATCTCTGCAATTATTTATTTCAGTTTTTTGAAACATCGGTGTTATGTAGAAGTTATTTAGTGGTATCTGATTTCTGCAATTTAAATAATGCCAAAGGCTTATATTATATCCACAAAGAAAAAATAAAAACAACAAAAAAAGGCAAAAGAGGGAAGTGTGTGCAAGAGAAGATACATTTTGGGAGTAGTAGGATGGCTAAAGCCATGTGGTTGAATAAAACTCAGTCCCAATGTTTGCAATGTGTTTAGATCAGACTTTTTGGTGGCCTAGCCCACTAATATTCATTTGGAACATTTGCTTTTTCCATATATATTTTGTTGAAATGAAAATGCATTAGAAATGTCATGAGGTGTCCTGCTTACAGGTGAAGGAGAACCTCTGTGCTGGGACAAAGAACAACTATAATCCTAGATTTAAGGGAGAAAAAAGCCAAAGAAGCAAGAAAAGCAAGAAGCTTTAGGAGCTCTAGGAGCCATCTGGAGCCACCCAACTTCAAGCAACATTTTTGAAAGGCTTTTGAAGTCATGTCCAAGCATCTCAGAGGCATGACTTTCAAACGTGTCAAGCATCACCAGGTCAGTGCTGCTAAAATCTGATTCCATGATTTAAAGGTGAATTTGCTTTAGATGGTGTGAAGTTAGATGTCACTTTTAACAGGCTGGACTTCAGAGAAGCAAGTGGAAGAGCAGAAGCATGGCTGGGCATAAAGGACCAGGTTATAAACCTCTGTCTGGGGCACTCTTCACTCTTCCAGTGTACCTCCCTCAGCTCACGTCCTAACCTTTTGCACATGGTAAGGAGAATTTTTTCTGGGCTTTAGGAATAATTCCACTGATTTCAGTGTTGTTAAAATGTGGGGTAGGCAGTTCAATATTACAGTTTGTTCTCTCAACTAAAAAAGAAAAATCTGTACTGTTGTTTCACATTTTTACAATGTGGATCTTAGTAAGACCCAAAGGTATGTTCATTTGGCTTTTTGGTATCAGTTGCAGTTAAAATTTCCCATCTTACCTTAAAATAAACTGTTTTCTGAGTGGTGATGCTGCCCCACACATGCTGCAGAAGTTTTGTCTTCACTGGTGGAAGACATACAAGGACACATACCACTTAAGAACTCGAGTAGTAAACACCAAGGATAAGGTCTATGTATAAACCTGAAAAGCTCAACATTCCTGACAGGATAATTTGGATTTTTTATATATAGATTCATATTTATCTATCTGTCTATCCATATATATATTCCAAGCCCATAATCAGCCCCAAATGAGCCAGGAATGTGTGTCTAAATTCCCAGAAGCAACCTCACCATCTCAATTTAAATACATTGTCCTAAAGCATCCGTGGTTTTTAAATCCTGAGCAATGAGATATTGTTATCCAGTCTTGCTGCTTTTGGTAGCCAGAGGCAAGCAAACCCCTGAAGCACAGCGCTGTCCTCCTACTTTTACTTCCAATTTCTTTTCCCCTGCTTGCCCAAACCATGTGTTTGAAAGTCACATTCCCATCCTGGCTCAAGCAAAGTCCTGGTTGTTTGGATCGCTGTGTTATCTCCCACACCCTGCACGTGTTCTGCACCTGGATCCTTCCCCTTTGCAAGCTGCTGAGCAGGATGGGCAGAGGAGAGGCTGCTGACAGCAAGAACTGATGAAGGTGATGGGGCTGAGGAAGGCTGTGGGCTGGAGTGGCTCTAGAGCTGGGCACCCTCATGACAGACAGGCAAGTTCTCCCTCCAGGTCTCACTGCAGTGGGGCTAGAGGAGAGGCAGCAGCAGCTTTGCTGGGTGGATGCTCCTTGAAATGCCTTCACACTGGTGAAGAGCTAATCCCTTAACTGCCCCTTCTGCCCAGGGGGAAAGGAAGGATGGGTGGAGAGAAACCAGTGTGTTTCTTTCTAGCCCTGAGAGCTTTTACTCTAATTAATGGAGCACCCGTGAAGGTGGTTAGAGAAAAACCAACACAGGCTTTAGACAGCAATGACCAGATATTTGTAGATGTTGCTGCAGGGTATGGTCAGCAGTCTTCATCTGCTGAGTTTGCTGAGGCTCAGGGGGCTTTTATGCTTCCATGGCATTGACACCACAGCTGTCATGACTCTACTGGGAGTGTGATTGCTTCTTTTCAACTGACTGTATGGAGCAGGTATGTGGGCCACAGGCAAAGCATGCAGTTTCTTGTCTAATCTGGCTGCTCAGGCAGTGATTGCTGTGTGAATTGCATGACTAATAGCAAAAAGCCATTCTGAATCCAGCCTTATTCAAGTATGAACCAGGCCCCAGAAGAAGCAGCCAGTTACTTGAATGTTTTTGCTGCTTTAGTCATTGTGACATTGATAATGACTTCAGGGGCTGCCCTGCCCCTCCAAATTATTTTTGTCCCCATGTTTTTTGGTTTTTTTTTAGAGCAGAAGTGTTTTGAGTGCTGAGGCATTGAGAAAGGGGAAGTCATGTGCTTCAGCAATCATCAGTAAAATATCACCATTGGTAACACTAACTGATAAAGTCAAGCCCATCTCTCTAATACAATGCTTTATTAAAAATTAGTAATTAGACATGAAAATAACTGAGTAAAGTTAAGGTTTGAACCTGAAATATGTATTTTAGTGTTTTCCATAATGTAACACTCCCATTTCCTATTTTATTTACAGAACATATTATACATCTTTAATACAGTGGCATTGTTATTTTCTTGTTTTATATGAACACTAGTAATGCAGGCATCTGAACTCCTTTTATGTTTTAGACAAAGCCTATAAACATTATATCTGGACAAGAATGTTTGCATATTCTATGCTTGTATACTGAATTTGTGAGAAGATGTCTTAATAAAAATACTGTGGAGGTAATGATAAAAGGAATGTATCACATCACTAGCTATAGATATCAGACCAAAGTTCCCTCTAGTCTAACATCTTGAGAGTGTCCAATAACAGTTGCTTAGTGTAACAGCCAGGTTCAGAAAGGAACTGCCAGAAAAGGGTTATTGGTGGTTAGGAACTTCATGAGCTGGAAATTGCATCCATATGGCTCTGCCTAATAACATGTGATGCACCTTTCTTCCATTAATTTGTTATAACACTTTTCTACCACCAAAACATCCTCTGGCAATGAGTTCCTCGGATTTAGTTCTGTGCAATGTGAAAAAGTTCTTCCTTCTGTTGTTTCAAACATGAAGACTGATTGTTTCACCAAAGGCACTCTGTTATGAGAAGCAGCAAGCAGTCGTTCATTAGTCACCTTCTCCAGGTCATTCACTGGCATCCTACTGAACAATGGGGCCTTACACAACAAAATAAAGTGCATACCTTCTAAGAATGACTATTAACCTTCTCTTTTAATCAAGAGTCAGCCTTCCCTGTAAATAACAGTCATTATGCACCATTAAGGATTAACGTGGTGCGTTGCTGGAAATAAAGATCAGCTTGGTTTATCTCCCAAGTTGTTCTGTCTTTCATCTCTGGGAAGTGACTGACCCAGAGACTATTGAATTGGTGGAGAAGGATGTTCCTTGAGTCTGCCAAACTTTGAAACAGGGAGGGGAAATCTGCTTCTGTAGGTGAAATGGGTTTCTCCAATTTAGGTAATAAAGGAAAGAAAGAAATGGCTCTGCAGGAGGCTTGAACACAGATCCATGAAGTCAAAGTCCTAAATTATGTGAATAATGCTTTTAATTTATTCTCCTGCCACAGGTGTATTTGAAGACTGTGGCAGAAGACCTGAAGCAGCCATCCTTGCTAGATCTTGCAAACCCTCTGCTGAAGAACGGGTGGTGGAGATTCCTCACATCCCTAAATCCACGAAAGAAGTCGCTACAGGGTCTGAAGTAGATCACCAGAGGTGATCCCTCCAAATATCCCTCCCAAACTCATATCCCTCCAAAGCCTAAAATCCTATCATCTGCCTAATGTAAGCATGATAAATACATGCAGAGTCAACAGAGTGTCACTTGCTCACGACAGCTCAGTGAGCCTCCAGTGATGGCTCTTTCTGACTATAAAATTGAAGTGACTGTTCTCCTAACATCCTGCCTTTTTTTGGGTGGGTGCTTAATCAGGCAGGTGAGATCTATCTGGGCTTGAGCTCCAAATTGTGCATGAAGTGAAGATGTGACCAACCCCTGCACTGGTCACTTAATGATGGTCACACTCACTGTACATTGCTCCATTGTTCCTGTGTCAGCTTCTGTTGCAATCTGGCCCACAGACGTCTCAGACAAGTTGCTGAAGAATATCTAGACTGGGTTGGGTACCTATTACAAGTCTAATTAGAAGGAAGCAATTACTGGGATTACATGTACAACTGAGATTCTATGCAAGCAAATATCCACTTTGGCATTTTTTTTGGAAAATCCTCGTTTAAATTACTTACAAAAACATTTGTCTGCTAATTTCTATTCATTGCATAAACAATGCAGAGTTAGGTTTGTTACAAAGTTCTGCACCTTATCCAGGTCTTTCTCAGAAAATTAACCTGGTTTTGTTTCTTCTGGGATCTCAGGATATTAGTTTTCTACTTTGCTCACCGTAACATGGAGGAAAGGCATTGCCCCTCTGCAAAGTTTTGATTCTTATTGCTCTTCAGTTTAATTAAAGTGTCTTTTACTAGGTCTCTTAAAACACTTTGCTTTCAATTGTCCACTCTCAGCTTTCCCAGCTACCACCTGCCACAGCAGCTGCAGCTCCTGAGGTGCCCAGTGATGCCAGGGAGGAGTCAACAGGACTGCAAAAACTGATGCCAGGTGCTCAGTTGCCCTGTGTATGTTCTATAAAGGACACATTACAGTTTTAAAGTTGTGCTTACTTCAAGTCACTGGAACTTAGTTATACTAGAAAATCTGGGTATAGTAGATTCCTAAATTTACTAGAAAATCTAAAGAAGTATGCATGCTCTATGTTAGCTGGTTATCTTTTTTTTCTGTTATTTCCCACTTCTGGTGGTTTACTTTGGAAAATTGCCTCTAGAAAACCCTTTTAAACCAGCAGATACCTATTTTCCTAATTTGATTTGAATGGCATTTTGGATAAACTAGCTCAGACCTAAGCCCTATGAGTATAAGTCACCATTTCTCATTGGTGCCTGTCCCACCCCCCCAGTGGCAGCATGTACTTGCTGGGACTGATGCTGAGCCCTGTGGTATTTTGAGGGGTGTCTCAGGAGTCTCCCTCAGGAGAACACCATAGTAGGTCCTTCCCTGGTGCACGTCGTGGGGGATCTTCACCCTCCAGACCTTTAGACTCCCCTCCCACCCCTCATCTGGTGTTCTCTCTGAGGAGAGCTCCCCTGCTGCTATGGAAGGTACACGAGTTGTTCCATCTGCTATTTTGATCATTTGGTCTATCTAATGCATGCCTGAAATATGACAGTGGTTGTGAATACACAGTCACAAATTAACAAATATAATGGGAAAGGATAAACATCTTGCATCTGCCAAAGATGGTGAGATACCTGTGTAACTTCAGACAACATTAAATTGTTTGTAATTGGGTTGAATTCACAGTCATCCCCTCCTCATCCTCCCCCTGCACGCATTCCTCAGCTAGGGATGTACCAGACTTTGACCTTGTGAGAAATCTGCCCCTTGTAGCCAGTTTAGAACAAAAAAACACATGACACTGACTCACAGATTGACATCTTTGAGCTTCTAAGAGGCTTCTAAATAAAGAGGCTTTTTTTAAGAGTTTCTTCACACAAGAAGACAACAGGTAAGAAAGTGAAGCCAAGAGAAAAAACAGGTATTAAGAACAAGGTTAAGTGTTCAAATACTGGATTTCACAGCAGTGTTTTGTTCTGAAAAAGAGGCAATCACTACCAGCAGTTTATGCCTTTATGACTGTGATGAATAAAGGATGTTGTCAGAAGAAGCAAAGATCAAACACTAAAAATGCCTTCGTCATTGTTAGATATAAAACTGATGCCTCAACAACAAAATAGAAAAAAAAAGAAAGAAAAAAAAAAAGATTTGTCATGATACTAACAAGTTACCCAGTTGGTTTCTCAAGAGTATGACAGTGCAGATGTAATTAGAGAGGGAATGAGAGTGGTGAAAAGGGAGAGGTGTGGCTTCACAGTGCACTGAGCACAAGCACACACCTAAGAAAACAGCCAGTCACAGGGGAAACTGAGAAACAGTTTCTGTTCCTCACATCCAAGGTGATGAGGCAAACTCCAGCCAGGCAGAAGGCTTTGTCCACTGTTTCAGCTGGGTCCCTGCAAAGTGCAGGTCTGCCAGCTTAGCTTTAGAAGGGGATGTGAAGCCTAAGCAGACTTCAGCAAAGCTGGGAGCACAAAAATTGGGGAGCAATGCACAGGATGCTGCATGTTGTGCAAGGATATGCCACTAGCTATATTCTTTTTGCCCTCCCACCTTTGGGATCTGACTGTAACTGTGTCTATCTTTTCAGTTCATTCATGGCAAGCTGCCTTGGGAAAGAGAATTTGGCTTTAATTATATTTATAAAAATGACACTGTGGTAGGAATGTTTGATATTAGTACTAATGGTATTAATAGTGGTAATAACAATGGGGAAACAAGAAAATTGTTGTGTGGTGTGCAACAGAATCTTTCTTGAAAAGAAATGCCTGGTTTTTCTCCTCTATGCAATTGCTCAGGTATTTCAGACTTGAAAGGAACAGCAGACAAAATTAGCAATGTGAAGAATCCATAAGAAATAGAGAAGGAAAAAACCTGTTAAAATAAAGGAATGCTGATTATTTTGGATCATGGGACTAGGTGTCTATAATAAGCTTATAGAAAAACTTTATATTTTATGTTATGATTGCTATTCATTCTCTCTGTGTAAAATACATGATCTTCTAAAATAACCTGATAGCCTTTTTCTTAACAATTGTCCAAAAACCTAAAAGAAAGATAATAATTCAACCTCACTCTACTGGTACAACTGGATTTAGGAAGCTGCTGAGAAAGACAATGACAAAGCCAGTGATTTGGTATGGAAATTGCTATGAAAGCAAAAGCAGGCTGTTATTTTCTTTCAGCTTACAGCAAATCTATAGATTAAGGGTGGAAACATTTTTTCTAAGAATCCTGTTAAAATTTAATCATGATTTATCATAAATAAAAACCCAGTACTTTAAAAAAAAGACCTTAGGAAAACCAGCTCCCACTACAGACACTATTTCTGCTCTTCTTGGCTGTCGGTCACTAGAAATGGCTGGAAAATATTATGTGATATATTTATCAGATATACCAATATCAGATATATATATCAGGGACTGTTTGCACAATCTTGGAGCTTCTCATTTTCTGGGAAAAAAAAAAAACAAACATTTTGAAGTCTGATTTTTCCATAAAGTTGAAATGATTTGAGGGAAGCTCATCAAAACCTTCACATTTTTCTAAATCATTCAGATTTGATTCTTTGCCTTAGAAAGGTATACAGTGCAGTTCAACTAGTTTTGGAATAGGAGGAGGCCATCTAGAAAACTTTGAGGAATTGACAAATAAGTAATTTGGGGTGACTGCAGTGAGGTGAGTTTGTGTCTGCAAGGTTTTTCACTTGATATGTCTTCCTGGGCCTTCAAGAAAGGTGGCACTTGTCTCATGTCTCTGCATAGACACAGCAAGCAAAACAAAAGGGCTGGACTACCAGCACCACTGCAGTAACATTCCTAAACCCTGGTTTTCACCCTTGGTTGCAATTTCTCACATCCTCCTGGTTCTCCTGCCCCTGCTTGTCCAAATGGCACTCGTGCAGAGAGCAGTGTGTAGGTGAATCCTCTCTTTGTGTTGGTCACTGTTGCCTTTCATTAACCTACTGCACCAATTTCCTCTCAGCCACCTTGCCTCTGGTGTGTGTTTTGAAGAAGAGCAGCAGTGGGTGTCATAACAAAGTCCTTCTCCCCTTGACCTGATGTGTTGGGTTACTGCACCAAATGAAGGAGTTCATTAGTTCTAAGACTAGGAAGGACAGCTACAATAATTTTACTTGTAGTTCATTAGAGTACATAGTTCAGAAATATATCTGGTCTTGACTTAAAGCCTTTGTGTGCTGGAGATTCCATCACTTCCCCTGGTTATTTGTTTAATATTCATTATATTTCCACCTGAAAAAATTAGCACTGCATTTGCAGCTCGAGTTTCTCTAGCATGCAGATTCCAAATTCTGAGTCTTGCTATGACTTAATTTACTTAAGCTGAAGAGTCTTCTGATGTCAAAATCTTCTACTCACGTATATAATTATGACATATGAAAACACTTTTGGACCTCTCTGCTCCCAGTCACAAGTGTTAACCCCAGCAGCAGTCAGAACTTGCTTTTCCTCCTGGAAGACATCGTGAACTGCAAGACATTTTCCTCAGTCTGTTTACAAAAACAGTCTCCATCTTCTAATCAAGAGGCCTCCCTGTTTTCCTTCTCTTTGCATCTGAACTATGCAATTAGATTTAAATACGTAGATTGCTGATTACACGCCACCAACAGCAGACTGAGAGGAGAGAGGAGAGAGAGGTGGGAAAGAGCCACTCAGAAATTCCTAGTAACTGGTTGTCATGGTATGAGTGATGGATGAGGGGGTGTTGGACTGTATCCAGATGCTGTGACATTTCCTTTCTATCCACCATAATTCCCACCCCCACGAGGCCACAGTCTGTTCTCCCTTTCCTCCTCATGCAATCGTTCTCTGGAAAAGTGATACCTCAGAGAGGAAGCTTCTCCTGAAGGGAGTACCCAGAAAAGCAACGAGGACATCTGAGGAGAAGGTTTTTTGTCTCATTCCAGCCCCTAAACTGGGTCCATAGGTAAGGTTGGAAACTCCAGTTGTAGGAGCATAAGATTTATGGCTAAAGAGGAAAGGAGATGAATGTTCCCAAACCATTCCTAAAATCTTCGGGGTAAAGTCTTCATGCAGGTGAGGATATTAATAGAAAACCCCTCCTTATTATTTCTGCCTTTCCCATATGCAGAAAGGAATCTATATAATTTAAATACTAATTCTGTGTTACTTGCTTTCCAGGACAGAAAAGGAAACAAAGAAGGAGGAATACACTGGAGTAACACCTGTACTCAGCACTGGGGAGGCCACAGCTTGAGTACTGGGCTCAGTTTTGGGCACCACAGGATAAGAAAGACATTGAAGGGCTGGAGCTGGCCCATAGGAGGCCAATGAAGCTGGGGAGGGGTCTGGGGAACATGGCTTGTGAGGAGCAGCTGAGGGACCAGAGGTTGTTTAGCCTGGAGAAGAGGAGGCTGAGGGAGACTTTATTATACTCTACAACTCCCTGAAAAGAGGTTGTAGTGGGGTGGGGGTTGGTGTCTTCTCTGAGGTTACTAGTGGTAGGACAAGAGGGAATGGTCTTAATTTTTGCCAGGGGGGGTTTCAGTTTGTTATGAGGAAGAATTTCTTTCCTGCCAGAGTGGTGAGGCCTTGGAACGGGCTGCCCAGGGAGGTGCTGGAGTCACCATCCCTGGAGGGGTTCAAAAAATGTCTGGACATGGTACTTCAGGACGTGGTTTAGTGATCATGGTAGTGTTGGGTTGATGGCTGGACTTGATGATCTTAGAGGTTTTTTCCAACTGTAATGATTCTGCGAGTCTGTGCTTCTACAATTCCTCTAGCTGGTCTGAAGGACTCTTTGGTTCATTTATCTTTATGTACCTAACCTGGGTAAACCAAACAGGAGCAGAGTCTCCCTTTGCAGTCAGTGGAGAGGAGTCACCTGTAGAATATGAATCAGTGTCCAAGATCTCAATTACTTGCTGGAGACACCTATCTCCTCCAGTGACTGCAGCAGGAGCACAGGATGATGACATTTAGCAAGTCAGAGCATCAGCTAGAGGCCTACAGTGCCTCCATCCCTCTGAAGAGATCCACTCCCCAGCCATTTCTCCACTTCCAGACCTTATTCTGTATGCTGTGACCACAGAGACAATGTCACAGGACTGAAGTCAGCTGCAGGGCAGGTCCAACTCTAAACTTTGTCTTTTGGATGCTTAAATGAATTCTTCAGCATCTTTTACAGTGAGCTTGCAGCCATTTTGGCTAAATTCAATGCAGATACACAAATGACTCCAGGGCTCCTATCTCCTGAGTAGTTTGCAATACAGGCTGTTTACTTGCAGTATTAGCTGCAAATTGGGCTCACAATCATCATTATGAATTGTATCATTATGAATTGTACTGGAATTGAGCACTAGCAGGGGGCAGTCTGCCCAGGGGCAAGATCAATGGTTCATCCCTCAAAGTATTTTGAGTGAAGGACCAAAGTTTTTCATAGTGAACTCAAGCTGTCCAGCAGCTTGTGTAACTGCAGAGGCTCTCACTCCTTTGCAGCTTCTTTCATCTCTTTCTTTGTCTCACCAATCCATCAAGCAGGACATGTAAACTTCCAGAGATAAATGAATGCTGCACATTCCATCGGGCTCATGCTCCACAGTCCTTTCAGTGCCTTGAACACAGGAGAGATTCAAAGCTTTGACAGCTGGCTGGAAAACAAGCCTCAAGGCTTACTCTCTGTTTAGATATGTTACCAGCCCACTTCTGCATAGCTTGCAAAACAAGCTTCAGTGTCTGTGCTGCAGCTCAGTTTACGAGAAATTCCACGCAGGCATGAGAAAGCAAAAGAAAATCTATCCTATCATTTACAGATTACAAATTCAGCCAACGAGGAGGAGATGCTGATGCCTCTTAAATCTGGAAATGCACTGTAGGATCCACAGCGATGGTAGCTGAACCTTTTTTTTTGGCCTAGAAGTCATCTGCAAGTTGAAATATGCTGATTTTGAGCATGCGTGGGGAGATGAGTCCAAGAAGGATGAATCACCTCTGAGAGCTGGCATCATCCAAACCACCCCAGCCAGTGTCAGCAGTAGTCACTGAGCCCCAGGGACAGCTGAGCTCCTCGGTGAGGGGACAGGAGCCTGCACAGCAATTTTGCAGCAGTATGCAAGGCAAAGGGAGTTTGAGAGAGTTGTGCCTGAAATTCCTGCATGGCTGGTTGCCACAGCTACATCTGTCATAAGGTTATGCCCGTGGTCTGCAGGCACCCTAAAGATATTTGAGTGATTGAGGGCCCTCCACTGCACTGCAATCCCTTGTTGGGAGGGTTATCTTCACTAGGGACTGCAGACACCTGCCTAGCAGACTTCTTCTGTGTTGTGGTTTAACAGGGTAAGAGTTAAAGCAATGTTTCCCTCTGCAAAACACAATCCTGCTTTCCCTTCTCACATGAGCAGTCCCACGGAGCCAGAGGAACAAGCTGGGCTTGTGGGTTACATGGACATCAGCCTTTGAACTAAATTCTACCTTCAGCTACACCTCTGTGAACTGGAGCAAGTCTTGCACTTCCCTGGAACTAGCTGGGATATTTCACTGCTCTTACAAAGGAAAGATGACAACTCCTAGACCTTTTCACTCATTTTGGAGATCCAAGAGCAATTTCCTAGTACAACAGCAAAGGGCCAAGTGAAACGTATGATTATTATCCTAATGATTTGGTCATCTTTACTTGCTGAAGGCCAAATTCATTCAGAAAAACAAATATTTTCAACTAGGTTTCTATAATAAGGCATTCAATGATCAGAATTGAGCTTTAGTAATCCTAAAATTCAGGTGTCTAAAGAAGTTTACAAAGCAATTTGCTGATTTACTGACCTTGTGCAGGTATGTTTTATTTTAAATTAGGAAAAAAAAAGCAAGAGAATATTTTTTTTTTAAGAGAGAGGTGCAGTTTTAATTGCAGTTGAGAGAAATATAAAACAAAAAGGATAACAAAACATGGGTCATGAGGCAAAGGGGTCTGCTGTGAATATTGTGAGGTTGTATGTTTTCCCTAAAGAAAAGGTTTTTAGGGTTCTGAAATAAATGCTTGTAAAGATATATTTCACAAAGACAGAGACATTCGCAATAATTTTGGCTGGGAAGAGCAGAGGGAAGCTGTGAAGTGAGAAACAACAGTTCATGTAGAAACTTAGTTATTATTAATAAGATCAAGTTTTGCCTTGCTCTGTGTTGAAACCATCTGGAAGAGCCTGTTGCCTTCCACAAAGAACAAACACAGCTAAAATTACTAACGCAATGACTCCACTTAACAAACAACTTAATACCTGCAGACTTTCTAACTGGGTGTGGAGCTGTAATTTGCTCTTTTGGATCTTTCTGCTTGGACAGAAGCCAATGTAAACTCCCAAGCCAAGTCACTCTGATTTAAAATCCATTTTATGAAGTTCTCAGTTCCCATGAAAGCCTGATGGCTGTTTAATAACTGGAGATTCAGATACAGTTAAAAGGTGTCATTTCGAGGCTTTCTCTGAGCAAAGTCCCTAAAAGCAGAAGCACAAATGTGCTTGAGAACACACAAATACCTGTGTGGTGCACCGTGGTCCTTCTAGCTTAATAAAAGGAAATATTTACAAATTGGAAGTACCTGTTTGTATATATTAGATCATCAAGCACAGGCATGTGCTTTAAAAAGGTTTTTTTAATATGAAGGCTGCATTGTACGTCCAATATCTTTTAATATCAGGCATTGTTGTTTATAATTTTAATGGAGAAAATCTCTGTGATTAATTAATCCATTCCAGTCACCTTCACATTGTCAGAAAAATATTGTGGATATGTTTTGGAGGTGCAGCCACTAGAGGTAAAGGTAAAACTTTCTGCTTATGACTCAGAGATTATGCACATTGCTGTTTACCTTTTTATAAAACACCCTTGGACATCTTTAACCTGTGAATGCTGGAAAGGCTCCAAGCCTCTCATTGTCCAATTGCACTGACTTTTTTTTTTCCCCTCAAATCCAAATTCATTTCCCTTCATCAAAATAGGTGACATACTGTCAGCTGGCATGTAAACCAGGCAAAAGTTTAAATTAATTTTAAAACGCAAGGGTTTAAATCAATCATTGGAAAAGCTTTCAAGCATTAGACAACTTTTCTTATCATTCAGCTAGATCTGAGGGATTTATTGGTTATCTAGTCAAGCCTGGGTGAGCACTCAGGGAAGGAATAGGGAAAACAGAAAGGAATGGAAGGAGGATAGAGAGCTGGGATCCTCACCTTCTTTGTGTGACAGTCACCAGATTTGAGTGGCTAGAAAGGTAGGAGACAGACAAATTAAACCTTTCAGTTCCTACATTCTATGACACTCAGGGTTCTTCTACAAGTCTAAGTTTATTTCAGAGACAGAAGGAAGTCACAGGCCCCATTTCCACTCTGTTTAACTTTTGCCCTTTGTTATAGATATTTTTTCCTCCTTGTAATAATTATTTCTTCATTCTGCTGGTTATTCAGAATGACAGGTCAGTACCATTTGCCATTAGCTGAAGTAATATCTCTGAGCTCTTCCAGTTTAATTCCTGATACACTCAGGCATGTTGTCCTCACATCAGAGTCCACAAGCACATCTGGAGGGCAAAGTGGCCCAGGTGAAAACAAAACCACATCTGTAACACTCGTGCTGGTGCAGCCACACCAGAGATGAGCTAATTCTGCCTCGGCAGAGCTGCAGCCAGAGGCAATGCAAAGGATCTCTGACAGCTGCAGTTTTTTTTTGCCAGAAACAACTGATAAAACATTTTTTTTGGAGTGAAATTCTAAAGAAGCTGCGACAGGAACTCCCCAACAAAACTCCCAGCACTGGTGTCATTCCATCTGTGCTAATATTGCAGATGTTGTAGGAGCACAGAACACTCGAAAGCAACTGTCCTGACTTTACTGAGCCTACATACACATTTTTACAGAGCTGTTAGTGAAAGTCTTCCTGCCTTATCTGTTCAAGCAGGGGATGCCTGCTGCAGGAACTACAAATAATGAGGGTAAATTGCAATACTAAAATGAAGCAGAAAAAAAAAAGCCTTTTGAAGTATTGCCCTGTGGGATTAGCTTAGACGAGTTGGGTCAGGTCTGGTAAGTGTTAGAAGACAGAGGATCTGAAAATGCAGAGAATCTGGGTTCTGACATGAGAGAAAAGGCATTTTATCCATCTCATTGCTGACAGATGTAAGACTGAGCAAGACAGAGGAAAATCTAAAGGAGTTCGAGGTGGGAAAAACCATGTGACAAAGCAGGTAAGTGAAGTATGCTATTTCAACTTTTTTAAGGCATTTTTACTCCTGAATGCTTTTTCTGATGAAATTTGGTGTGCTTTATGGAGCTGGATGGGTCTTGGGGGCCTCTGAGTGAGGAACAAGCCAGGAGAGGTGCAGGGAAGCCAGGCCACTTGTGCCAACTGAGTGAGACCCCATAGCAAAATCTTGGTCTGGAGGTTTCAGCTCCAGGAACCTGACAACCAGAAACCTGCAATTGAGAGAGGAGAGAGTCCTGCTGGACTGGCAAATACCTCTGTGTACCAGAAAATGGGCAGGAAGAATGAAGGTCTAGTTTGCAACACCTAAATGTAGCCATTATTAAGGAAGCATGCAAATTCTTCCTTCCAGGAGGAAGCAGCATGGAACATGCCCACATATTGCTTTACCTCCCCATAGCTCTGCTGCTCTTGCACGGGGTGGATCACCCTGCTAACCCAAGGATGAAGGCTGGGCTCACCCTCTCTGAAGAGCCTGTTTTGGTTTTTTTCTGAGGAGGTGGGGATGGATAAAGCTTGTGTTCCTTAGGGGGCAGAGTGAGATTTCCTCTGGTTGTCCCAGAGACTTTGCAGCAGTGACCTGTACCTCTTCCCTGCTTTTTCTGATGTGAGTCTAGTTAGGTAAAAGGTTTATGCAGCAATTTTTTAGCTTAGTGGAACTCCCTCCCTTCCCACCCCCCCTTTTTATTATGATGTTGGCTAGCAAAGGCAGCTTTAAATTTCCTTATGTAAAACTGGGTGATTTGTGTCTCTGTATACCTAGGGACAATGATGAGTGAAACCCTTATCTCCTGGTTTTTGTATTTGTTTTTTCTATAACCAGCTAGTTACACAGACACAGCTAGTAGCTGCAAAGAATAAAGTAAAAATAATTTAAGAATATTTGAGAGCATAAGGAGACTCCCTGCAGTGCTGACTTCACATTATGAAGAGAGCTTTAAAGTGGACAGAGAAAATCCACCTATGATGTGAGTCCCTTTACAGTGCCTGTGTTATGTAAAATGACCTTTCTGAAACAAAGAATTGGGCCAAAAGTTCACAATTCACTATTTTTGCTGTGTAGTGCTTATTGTCATTCATGAGGACCAGTAGCATGAAATGCTAAAAGGCATCTGAGGGAAAGGATGTCCTTTTTTAAGTTTTACAGCTCAAAAGAATAAAACATGGAAGAACATGGGAATTACTTAGCACAAACCAACTGCTAGCACAGAACTTACTCTCCATTGCACCAGTTAAATGGTCATGTGTGGCTCTAGTGTTTAACTGACATTTATAATTGCAGGGTCAAGTTCTGGGTCTTTGCATGCATTGAAGGCTGTCTATCAGTTTGCTCATCATGCTGCCACCTTCAGGAATCAAATTTTATGCAGATTTAAAGGAACTGTAATTGTGAGATGAAATAACACTAGTGGTAACCTAAGTTTATCTTAATTTGCCAGGTATGTAAAACCACCTCAGATCCACACTGGATTCCCTGTTCATCTGATAGATCATCTCTGAATGATGATCTCTGTAAGATTTCTTAGCCTTCATGGGCTAAGGCTAAGAAATTTTAAGGCCAGCTAATGCTGGTGCCATTAGTGTGCCAAGGGGCCAGGTGAGGGTGTGGCATGTTAAGCAGAGAGCAAAAAGCTGGATGAATGTGTAAATTAAAGTAAATCAACTCCCCTTTTATTACTCCCACTCTCTGTATATATTCCACCAGATGGATCAAAAGGGTTAGATGTTCAAACGTGCCTTGGAGGCACAGACAGGAGCAAGAAAAAGGTGTGGAACTGAAATGAGCAGAAGATATTTTTATCCATCCCTTTGAACTATCAGTGATGTTCAAGTGAGTCCTGTATGGCACTGGAATGAAAACTGGACCTTCCAAAGTCCTAAATGCCATTCACAGCAGAATAGTAACTATAGTAGCCCTTTAGTTAGTAGACTTTGATTGGTAGGATGTAAAATGTGGGGACTTCAGTCCTTGCTTTGAATAATTAGATCCTGGGGTCATCAAGTCACCAGCTGGAGTCAGAGGAAAGGGCATAAATAGGATCAGTGCCACACAGGGCAAAATTAATCAGGCCAAATGTTGGCATCTAGTTTAGGATGAGACATATGCATCAACTCTTGGCCAGATCTCTGGTGACTATATAAAAAGCCTAAGCTCAGATGTTTGTGTCAGTGTGGTAAACATGCATTTAGTCAGCTGAGGCTCACACAGGTCCCCACACTAACTAAATTTCAGGGATTGGTTATGATACGTACCTTGGGTGTTTGGGAACAAAGGTTAAATGTTTCCTTTACTAATTTTCTCACATCCTTCTAACCCACCAGACTTGTTCCACATTGTAAAACCAAATACAATATCAAATACAAGCTTGATTCTAAGTTTGATCTGATTTTTGTAGGCTATAGCTTCAATTTGGGTTTGCAAGTATGTCCCAGTTCTTTCCCTGTCCCTTAAGCCATGTTTCAGCTGAAATAAAAAATATCATTTATACATTTTATTACTTAGTTTTCCTACAAATACACTCAGAAATTGAAACTTTCCTGACTAAACCTGAATGTGTGCCATCAGAAAAAGCTTTCAGCTTATGAAAGGTACTTTTTCTTGTATCAGAAGTAGAATTCATCCTTTCATACTTTTGCTTTTAAAAATTTTCATCCACTGCAGTATTACGGTGTGTTTGTATCATAATTTCAAAGTTACCATATTGGGAAAATATAAATATAATGAAAATTATTGCTATTCTTTGTTAGCCAGTGTGTATCTTACGCTGCCCATTTTCCAGATAATGAGGTAATATAGTAAACAGAGTTGTTAATTATCTCATAGGATGAAAAAAAACCACCACCAAACAAGAACTCTGTCATCCCCTTGTGTACCCTACAGGTTTTATCTGCTTCTAACATCTGATGATCTCAGTTTTGTAATTATATATAGGTACCTAAAATAAGATTTTGCTTTGAACTGCTTGAAATGCAACATAAAAGAACTACACACTCCAAATACAGTATTAACTTGGCTGGCTATGATATTGGAA
This sequence comes from Merops nubicus, assembly GCF_000691845.1. Taxonomy (NCBI): domain Eukaryota; kingdom Metazoa; phylum Chordata; class Aves; order Coraciiformes; family Meropidae; genus Merops; species Merops nubicus. The sequence continues at coordinate 25,943 of NW_008621092.1, read as the reverse complement.
GGGAGCATGCAGATAAATTAATTATGGGACAGAGGGCTTGTGTCTTGCCCTGGGCTATACCACAAACCCAAGGAAGCCCAGTTTAACTTCTTGCTCAAGCCAGAGGGATTCTTTCTGGTGACTTCAAGAGGAACTGGCCTGAATCCAGAAAAGAAAGAGGATGCTATCAGGCATCAACTGTTTTGCCTTGATAGGAACCTGAGGCAGAGGTGTTTTTGGAGAGCAGCTTTCAACAGCAAGGGAAGAGCCTTAATGGGGTAAATACATGGATGCAGCCTCACCCTCAAATATTTCCCCTTCTGAATCTCAAACGAATGGGTTATAGAATAAATTTTCAAACATTGCCCTTCTCTTTATCATTGGACCTCAGCTCAGGACTAAGTTCTGTGTCCAACAGAAAAGAAAAGATCCCTGCAAGGTACTTTCCAATATAGTGGATTACTTCAACAACATGATTTCATTGTCCCAGTATCATCACTGTGTGCAATAACTTATGTGTCAAAGGTTTGGTCCATCGTTTTCAGGATATAAATATTCCTTTTCTTTTAGTTTTTTTCTAGTTCTTTAGTTTTACTTCTTGCTTTGCAAGAAAATGAGCCATCACTTTCTCTATAAATGAAAACATGAGAATGAAGAGTAAAGACTTTTGTCAGGGGAGATTTCATGCTGTAGAGTAATTCAAGTTTAAAGTACAGGTAACTGTATCATAACTGGAATGTGCTTTATTCAAAATGTGGAGTAATATTAATTCTTGCATCTACTAAACACACAAACAAACAAACAAAACCAAACAGACAAAAACCCCAGCTGTGGTTCTTACATTTTTTTTGGTTTTCTAGCTACAAGACATCTCTCAGGCTCAGGAAGCTAACAAAATGCATCCAGACTTTCTACAGATCAGCAAGTATGCCCAGTGAATTAAAACAATCCCAAATTTACAGAGTGATATCACAGGTAGGTGAAATGATACTTTAAGTTCATTGTCCTCAGAAAGCATGTGGATGAGCTGCAGCTTCAAGCATCTGATAACAGAGGAATGTGTGGCCTTGTTTTGGAGTCTTTAAAAACATGAGAGGGAAGTTTTAGAGTCTTTAAAAACATGAGAGGGAAGTTCACAAAAGAAGAAATGAACCTGTTTTTCAGTAGAGGGAAAAGAAGTTATTGTGAACAGGCAATCTAAATACACCCAAAAATGAGACAAACTTAACACTGAAATCAGCCAGCCCCAATATAAGGGTGCTTTAGGTAAGTCTCCTTTTTATATACATTTCTTATTAGTTTTCAGATACATAAAGATATGAACTGAGTGTAGTCTACCACACAATAATTTATTTATTTTTTTCTAGAGATTTGAATTGACTGTTATGAGTTTAGACATTGAAGCCCAAGGCACAGGAGTTCCTGTCTTCTATTCTCTCCCCTGACATCGATCACTTCTGAAATCAAAGAAGTCTGGCAAGTCATGTTGCTTCCCAGGTTCTGTTTTTTGCCTCTGAAAACCAAAGAGATTATACAACAGTAATTAAAAAAAAAACCATTGTGAGTGCTCAGGTAGTCAGTGTGCTTGAGGCTTCCCCCAAAACAGGCTTGCAAGTTATGGTGTCCTAGAAGTAATACAGAACTTCACTATCTGCAGTCATGAAATCCTTGAGGGCCTCCACACAGACCCTTCTCTAGGTCTTCTCCTCAGGCCTTTGCTCAACCTTGTAGCTCTCTTGTAGGCATCTTAGAAATGACCCACCTGAAATAAGCCTTATCAGAGATTAGAAGGTCAGAAAGTTGAGTTTGTATGTCTTACAAACAGTGCTTTTTATATATATATACCTCAAAATTATCAGGATAATAATTCTGTTGTTCCTATAGTTTGTTTTTTTTTTTGCAATAGTTGAAAACCTTGGATCCAATTCAGCTTGTGAGCCTCAAAAACTTAGAGCTTTTTATTTTTGTATACATTTTTCTTAACCATTCTGCCTCTCATATTTGTGAAACTAAGTATTTTTATGCAGAAGCAGTGTAGTTTTGACATAACTCACACGTGTGGAATTTCTTCCTCCATTAAAATTCAAAAGCTACACGCATTCCTGAATAATGTTAAAGACAAACTTACTGTTGTTACCCTGAATAGAATTTGATACAAGATTTCTAGCAGTGCAATTGGATGTGCATGTTGTGTGTGCAGGGGTTGATGTGGGTTGAACAGAGTCCTGGAGTGTGTGCAAATCACGTTGATAAATCACTGCTAGCACTTGTACATCAACATGCATGTTGCAGCTTGGTTTTCACAGCATTCCACTAACATAGATCAGAGCATTCCTTCCTCTTTTCAGTGCCTGTTGGCCTTGTTTAGGAGTACAACACATCTGCCTATCTCTGAAAAAAAAAAAAAGGAAAAGAAAGCCTAAATTGGTAAGAAAGCTTTAGCCTTTATAGTTTTCTGAAGATGGAATATATCTGCTGTTTAATGTTCATTTTCATTTACAGACTATTGCTTTCATCTGGCTTTTTGCAAAAAAAGAGAATCTCTAAGTAAGGGTAGGCAAGACTGGCTGGAGGTAGATTTGGTTTGCTAGATCACTCGCCCTGGATTTCATTTAACCACTCAAAGGACAAGTGAGTGTTTCAGACCTGAGTCAGATTTTATATGATCTTTGAGGGAATGGTTATCACGAAAGTCATAAACACCCCAGGAAAATGTAAACAGTGAAAAGGACAAGTTGTCTGCTTCAGGTTTGATGTGGTTTGATATGGTAAATGGTGAAAAAAAAAATGTCTCAGTGAGCTCTGGAGAACTTCAGAGATTGTGCAGAACACTATGGCACTCAGACTTTAAATAGAGAACAAGATCCTACCTGTTGCTTAGCTTTGACTGAATAACACCATCCAGGAAAACACCAGAAAAACAGTCTTGACAAGTTACTCTCCACTGACATGCTCTCCATATTAATATTTTTGAAGAATAGTGAGTAGGTTTGTTCCTTACTTCACTTTATTACTATCAATGCCATCAAGTCCTGTTTCATAAAAAAACCCCAACAGTATTATGCAGATGTAAAAAGGCACTTAAAGCTATTCACAGCAGATACCATTAAGTACTTTTTCTCTACTCCATTACTCTCTACTACATTTTTCCTTGTACAGTCATTTGTAAAGTGAGAAGTAGCAATTATATATTTCCTATTACACATGTTTATAACTGTAATTATTTTCTGCACACTTTCCACAAGGAAAAATTACTGCCTAAGCTAGCGTGGTTGATTCTGAAGGTCATATTGATTAAGAATGAACTGCAGCATTTGAGTGTCAATCAAAATATTTTGGAGGATTGCAAAAAGAGTTAAATTGTTCTGGAGACATCTTCCTTTTTATTCTTCAAAGCATTTCTTGTCTGAAAGACTACTGTGGTCAATGACATATAATATGGTCATGCTTATAAAGTAGATGTGAACAAGAGCACTCCTGGATGGCTCAGAATTGTTCATTATGCATGACACTGAAGAATGACACTAAAAGTAAGGACAAAAACCACAAATAAGTCTCTCACAGAATGTGTTACTGAAATCTTAGTGTAATTAAATCTTTCCTAAGATCAGTTTCTTAGATGAAAATAAACTAACATTGTTAACCATAATTAAATGAAAAATGAAGTTTATGAGACAATGTTTTAACACTTTGTTATTTCCTAAGATACCATTCAAAGCAGTGCCAAAGGCTTAGACTGGACACTAGGAAGCATTTCTTTATGGAGAGGGTGGTCAAGCACTGGAACAAGCTTCCTAGAGAGGTGGGTAGTGCCCCAAACCTGTCAGTATTTAAAAGGCATTTGGACAATGCCCTTAACAACATGCTTTAACTTTTGGTCAGCCCTGGAGTGGTTGGAGAGTTGGACTGGATGGTCATTGTAGGTTCTTTCCAGTTAAACCTATGAAGAGCATCTTGAGCTTCAGAACTGTCACAGGAGACTCAGACAATGGTACCTGTAGACCAACAAAGTGGAATCAAAGAACACCTAAGGACTGAAATACTGTTAGGTAGTAACCAGACAAACAGTACAATCAATTTTTTGACAAACATGCTTATCTTTTCAATACCTGGAAAGAAGCAATTATTGAACATAATAGAAAGGGACAGATTTCCTGCAGTAAATGCAGGCTTAATTAGTTATTTTTGAGTTTCTGTATAAAAGCATCGACCACTAATCTCTTGTACAACAAATAATTCTTATGAACTAGTACCCTAGATCCAACAAGAAATATCTACTGTAAATGGTCAAATATTAGTATTAAGTATACCATAAAACTGTATGAAGCAGTGAAAAGATGGCACAAAGGGCTGCAACTTTGAGCTTCCTTTTACATTCATTACCCATTTAACAACTGAATGAGATAAAAAATTTAATCAGGTGTTTTTATTACTGACAGTAAATTTAAGTCACCCTCTGTTTGTGTTGGAGGAAGAAAACCACACAGAATTTGGTGGACTTCCACATCAGATATATTGAAAAAAAAACAACAATACACTTGAGAACTACAGGTACAATCCAAAATGACAAAAAAGTTTTGCATCTGTAGAACAACTGAATCCTCATTTGCTGGCTGAAGGGATGTGATCATTTGTTATCTACCTTATTCACTCTTTCTTTGCTTTTATTTCTGTGGACTTCAATTTGTACCAAAGTTGGTATCATACTGACAAGAGAAGCACCTTGTCACCTTGGTGGGTTTTCAGAGTGCTGAGAAATAAATTCTGGAATAAATCATTCTTGCTTACTAATCAAAGCAGATTTTTGTAAATATTGGCATATGATTACCAATGTGGGAGACCTTTTACTGATAATATTTGTGATTTTTATATTTAGTCACATATCTATGGCAGGTATATGGTATATATGATGCACATATGCATACAACATCTATATGTAAGACACATTTTCAAAGAAATTACAACAATATTTCATATTTTAACTAACTTGGGTGTCCAGCACACTGCATTTACTGTCTGAAAGGGGTAACCACGTGAGGAAACAAAACATTGCACGATCCTAAAATATTTCACCTGGCATACTTGAATTGTTTTCAACACTAAGGTGTAAAACGTGAGCCTCCTGTGTGTGGATCCTGTGTCTGCAACCAGCAGCACAGCCTGGAGATAGCTCTGCCTGCTGCTTTAAAGATGTGATCACTGAATTAAGCAAAAGAGAATATGTAAAGGGGAGCTGTGGAGCGTGGCCTGGCTGGCCACAGCAAGCTGGGTGCAATCTCATGTTTCTAAAGTGAATCTTATTTCAGACTCTTACAGACAAACCAGCTGGGACAAAGTAGCAGCTTAACTTGTTTAACTAGTTCCGTTTTATTTAGAGTAAAAGGTAAAGTTTACATTGAAGCCTGAAAACTTAATCTTCTTTTCTTGTATTCTCTCAGTTCTAGTATGCTCTCTAGTTTTAATTTTTTTTTGCCAGTTCTGGAATGACAAACATCTGATTCTAACCTAGACATTTTCAAAAGCTAGCTGTGGGGATGTCTGCTCCACCTTCCTGCTCCTGGTTGCCTCCCCACAGCCAGTGTCCCAGCAGTGGACATGAACCAGTTCCTCAAGTACAGCAGTTCACAGCCTGGCACGTTAATGTCAACCAAAGTGGATGTTGGTTAATGAACTTGACTGAATTACAGCAGCCAAACACTGGCCTGATCTTGCTGACTCTGTGAGAAACCTGAGGGGGGAAGGAATTCTTATACCTTCTGTTATCTCGCTCCTTACAGATTATAGTGGTTTCTCCTCTTTTCCCACTGGGATTTTTTTTTGCTGACAGGCACCACCATTCTCAAACCCATAACTAAGTGGGGATTGTGCTTTCCCCAGGGTTTGGGTTGGAGCGTGAGTCACACTAGTGCAGAATTTTATAGGCTGAGGTTTAGCAGAACGGGGCAAATGAGGGAGAAAGAGGAAAAAATAAATAATGATACTTTGACACACGAGAGAAAAGTTCATTCTGGAGTCACAGCTTTGTAAAACCATACCTGAGAAACAGGGGAACACGCTGCACCCCCACAGGAACAGAAGACTGAAAAGAGCTGTGCAGCGTGAACCAAAATTGGGCTAACGAGGAGACGGGGCAGCACGCCGGACAAATCACTCAGTCCTCCAGGTCTGTTGCCACCAGCCCTGCTGGCAAAAGTTGTAGAGTGCTTGAACAGATCAGTTCTAAACTCAAATGCTAAGTGCAGTGGATTCTAGCCCTTGGTAAGAGCTTAGCCAAAGCGTTCTGCGTGGGTCTGAAAAAGAAACCGCGCACCCAACGTGTTGTTTGGGATCTCAGCATGGGAGGCGTTGCAGCCAAGCAAAACCACATTCCTCTACTTTTCCAGTCTCTTAAAAACTTTATTGCCCATTAAATATTTGTTTTCTCAGCCTGAATTTGAAACCACAGCACTGTAAACATTGTTAAATGCTATTTGAGGTTTTGACTGAAACCTCACTCGGCTGCGAGATCCATCGGGTTTTCTCGGAGAGTGAGACATGAGGCTGAGCACAGAGACAAGCCCAGGGGAGGACACACTGCAAGTGTCATGCTGCTGGAGCTGAAAAGCCATGTGAGCTTCTCTCTTGGGGATGGAGGTGGGGAGTGCCCCCCACCTGAGGTGTCCTCCTGGCTCCACTTCTCCCGGACAAGTCCAACACCTGGGACGTGGCATGGTAGAACCATCACTGATGAGCAGAGGGTGCAAGAAGGATTCACAGAGGGTTTTTTTAAGTTTGAAAATAAGGAAAGTCTTCTCCTCAGAGTCTCCTCACATCAATGGGATCAGAAAATCAGGGCATTTGTCCTTTGAAATGTACTTTCTGTGTTTGTTTTGAGATGCAGGTGGACAAACCAATTAAATGCGTTTAAAAATGATGTATAAAACAAAGGTGAAATTTAATATGTTAAAGCAGCTTTAATTTTTTTAATCTCTTTTTAGACATTTAGTCCAAGCCTAGTGTGGAACTTCCTAGAGCTGACGTCAGAGAGTAAACCATGCTGTGTTTCTGATCCAGCTGCATAAGAGCTTAAGTGAAGAGAAATATGTGCATATTCATGAGTTATATCTAGAAATAGGAGTATATGCCACTTTGGTTTTGCCTGTGAGGAAAAATATTAGTGTATTTTTATCAGATGCATTATAATATGATCATTACAAAATACTCTGAAAGTGTTGCTAAAAGGGTGCTTCTACCTGCCTATATTTCACTAAATCTGCATAATATAGAAGGGAAGGAATATTTATTTTCCTAAAATAACTTCTTCTACAACAGCTGATAAACATTTCACTGTTAAAATAGTTTCTAAAAAAGTCAGAATATGTAAAAAATGTTGCTCTTTGAATACGTTAATATTGAAAGCAAAGTTAAATCCAAGTGCCCTCATGCTGAATTTCTCCTTGAGTGTGCAAGTTAGTATGACTTCATCAGCACTCTAAAAAATATGAAAGAATTACAATTCAGATACTTGCCTGATGATTTATCCACTAGTCAGTGTTACTAAGAAGTAACCATCTGACTAGTTAAGTTGGTATCAATAACACCAGCTCAGTAAATCTGAATATTCATGTGAGGATTGTGACTGAAACAAGTTCAACAGTTAAAGAACTCCAGAGAACAAAAATTGTGTTGGGCCTATTTTCTTCACTGCATACACTGGTCTGGTGAAATTCTCAGTTTGGTGGGTAAGGAGACCAAGTTTCTAATAGTTTTGTATGAGAATAATTTTTCTAATCATCTTAGAGCTTTAAGATATAGTTGGCATGCAGTTCTTTTTATTCCTTATTATAAAAATTAGAACCATTTATTGCTACACAAGGGGAAAGAAGCAAAATCTTTTATTCCTGACAGTTTTCAAAACCCCACGGGCATTTCCTATGGCCATTTTGTGTGACAAAATTTGCAGAACTTAATAAAAGAAGAGATCTACAACATTAAGTAGAAACTTTGATTTTTTTCTAAATGACAAAGTCACAAATTCATTCACTAGGGATATGACGTTGGTACAAACAACAGAAGGACGTAGGTGACAATCTTCAAAACGGCAAACAAATAACCAATTAATTCTCTATTATTATACTTTTTATTGCATGTATAAGATAGAGAAGTTCAGGGATTTGCCCAAGGCCACGGGAAGAGCTGGAAATGCATCAAGGATTAAAATGGAAGACAAGCTGATTATCATTCAGTTCACAATTCATGTAAACTGTCCAGTCAAGACCATGTGCAGCTAGATCAGATAGATGAGACTATTTGGTGTTTTATCTAAGAAGACTTGTGTAAAAAAATGGATATTATCTGTAAAGAATCAAACGTACACATTGTAAACTATTAATTTATTTCATTTTACTGTCTTTGACAAGTGTACCTACTAAATAGGTCAGGTAAAGATTCTGCTCTGTCAGCACACTAATTGTACATATTGTCCTGATGCCATCAAGAAAGAATGTGTCACTGAGTTTCATCTTTTACGTGAAAGAAAGAAAAAATAACAAATCCTAAAAGGGATTAAACCACACCAGGATGAACAATGGAGAAATATAATTGAATGGTGAGCCTTAACACCCATTTTTACCATGTATGTGTATGAGAGCTATACATACATGTATACATAGACATGCACAGATAGATTTGTTGCAGTATATATGCAAGAAGAAAGATTTTATCACCTGCACCATCAGGATAATGCATAAACTCTATAGCTCGGTTCTAGGGTATAAAGACAGATCAAAGATTCAGACCAGGTGTGGCTCTGGAGTTTCATTGCTCAGGGCTAATTATTCACAAAAAGTCCCCACCCCAGAGAGTTGTCTAGCAGGTTTATCTTTTGGCTGGTAGACATTTTAAAGAAGACACTACCTAAGCTCAGCTATTTTGTATGACACACTCCAGCATCCCAAACAATTTCGGAGATTTTATGAGATACTTGACTGCAGATTACATGTCAATGTAGTTTTCTCTCCCAGAAGGAGATAGGAGTTTCCAAAGACCTTGAGCTCATGCTGAGCTCTAATTAAAACCAATTTCAGTGAATAGGCGAAAACACAATACCATGAAGGCTGCTGAAACTTTTAACTTCATGAAGAGCAAACCTATTAAACACATTTATTCTGCACATGGCCAAAATCTGTGAAACATTGTGCTACATACAACAAAAGAACTTCTATAAGAATGCAGCATCATCATTGTTTTAAAACTGATTTTTAGAGACCTTTTTTAAAGACAGCTTCTACCTTTATTTGCTTATGAGTCATCAGCTGTAATCAAGATTGCTCCACTCTCCAAAAAAACCTAAAAGATTTATTGCAGTCATCTGTCCTTGTTAAAGCTACAAGGAGGATTAGCAAAGAAAAACAATAGCATTTTATAAAGAAAATAACTCTGTTCTGGGAATCATATTAAAGAGACAATCGTGTTCCTTGTTGCAGTGCTCTGAATCTGTTTGATGTTTTCTTCTGTATTTGATTTTATTGGCAGAGCTGGACCATTCAGAAGCCTCACTCAACTATTTGAGCAAGAACTCTATAGAAAACACTAACCTTATTTTTCAGTAGTAGCAGCCCATTTATTAAAATGATTACCAATATTTTATTTTAAAAACCTATTTTTTCTCCTCTCTGCCCTGGTATTTCTTTATCTTAACTGTTAGAAAAGTCTTGATAGTATTGAAAAGTACCAGCATCTCTCACATACAGAGTTTTTAAGAGGTAAGCAATCAATTTGCATGAATATTTGAATTTAACAACAAAAGCTGAGATTCTTACTCAGTACCAGTTCTCCTGGAAGGCAATCCAATTTCCATCTGACTCAGGAATGAGTAACAATTTCACACAAGAAGAAATCTGAAGAACTTCTCAGCTTCCGATAATATTACAAACATCAACAAATCAACAAAGCATCTTCCTCAGGAAGGTGTCATTTGGGGATGCAGGGAGTTTATTAGAGGAAGGAGAAATAAATAGGAGTGATTATGGGAGCTTTTACTGGGATTAGCAAAGCTGGGCTTTAGTCCACTCTACTATACCTGCCATAAAATATTGCATCCACTTATTAAGGGCTCTCCTTGCATAGAGAGAGGCTGACTGTGTCACTGGATGCCCTGGTGTGGCCACAGGCCACCAAAGATTGGCTTCCTCTTTAAGGCAAGCA
>NW_008621092.1:0-15748 GCF_000691845.1 Merops nubicus | reverse complement strand
TTTCCCTCCATAAAAACAATATTTTAGACAATTAACTTTATTAGCTGGTTATAACTCCTATGAATAGGTAAACAGAAACTGTTTCTGTGTTTTGTGGCTTTGCAGGATTCAGTCTTTCAGGAAGGTGGAATCTGTGTTGAAATGTCAGTGCTTTTAATGCTTCTGATACCAACCAGAAAGATTCACATGACTTTTTTTTTTAGCAGAGTCAAAATAAAGTTGTAATAAATTAAATAACACTTCTTCAAGTAATTCTGATTCCAGGTGTGACTCTCCCCTTCCTTCAGTTTGTGCATGATGGTGGAGATTTGTATCAGATTAGAAGATCACAAAGATCCCTTCCTTCCTTTGCAGCAATGAATTTCTTCCCCAGATCCCATCAATGAGCTGTATAATTGGAAAAATATTGTATTTCTATACTTTAGATGACATTTTCTGTCACTTCCTATGCAGATCAATGTATCTTTAAGTTTGTGTTTTGTATTGTTTTGTTTTGTTTTGTTTTTAATTCAACAATATATTGAAGATTTTAAATAATAATAGTGTAAGTAGCTTAATCTTCCTGCCATTTTTGAAATAAAAAAGAACATTAAAAACTTTAAACACTTGATTGTGATATTACTTACTTGATTTTGGATCTTGTGTGAGACTTGTGAGTGATGTGATGCAGAAGGTGATTTTAATCAGAGCAATCAGGAGGTCTTCTGGTTACAATGTAAGCTGTTAATATGGGTTTTGATGCCCACCTTCAATGGTTTTCAACCATTTTCAACAAGAATTTCAACTTTCAATGGTTGAAATGCAAAGTCTTGTGAAGAAAGCATATGGATGGTGGTCTGAAATTTGATCACAGAGTACTAGTTATTCTATATTAATTATTCTATAATAATTATTACAACTTTTCTGTTCAGTGAAATGAAGATACTTTTCAGTGTATAGGAGTAGTCACTGTCACTTGATGTCATTCCATTAATGAAGCCTTTTTTTGTCAATTATCTAATAAGAAAAGGCTTGTGTAATTTATAGCCCATGCTATGTGAGATATAAGCTACTTGACCTTGGACTCAAATACATGTGGACTATCATAGCTTGCATGCCCAATAACCTCATTCAGGTGGGAGGAGATTATAAAACACTAAATAAATAGTCTTTATAATAGCTTATACTTTATTTAGTGTAAATAACTCTAAATAAACAGCATACAGAACAGCGTAACAAGATGACACAATTTCCTGGTGGTGTTGTCCACAGAACATGCATCACTTCTTCCTCTGGTGGAAGAGAAAGGAGGGAGAGGCAGCAGAGAGTATTCCTTAGGGTACCTGGAGGTGAGCTGGAGCTCGTTGGCCATGCCTGGCTCAGAGACCTGACCTGAAATGTTCCTCACACTGGTATGGAAATAGCAGCAAGGATGTGGTGCATAAACCTGTGCAGGACACCTGTGCCTGCCTGGAACTGGAGACAGAAAATCAGAATGGGAGGGGTTTTGTAGATTAAATGTGACAAGATTTCCTGTTTTCTTTCAAAGTTGTGTATTTTAGAGGGGAAAGGAGGGAAAAAAAGCACTGCAGAAAGAGAAACTGGGTTATGTGAACACACAGACAGTGCCTTCAGGAACTTTGCAAGTATTTAAGCAGTTAAAGCTGCTCAATAAGAACCAGAATGCTAATTTTTTCATGAGCTTCTGCAGATGACACACCTTATTTTAACTGATTATTATACAAATCATGAACTACGAAGATAATTGCTTCCCTGGCCAAATGACAAAGGAATTCTTATTTCCAGCATATGCCCTGCTGAGTGCCAAAGGCATTGTACATGCTAAGGCTAATGCTTGGCTGTATAATTGACATCTACTGATTAGTAGTTCTCAAGCTTAATTTGGTTATGGTATGACAAATCAGGGAGTGTCTTTCTAAGTAAAACTGACATAATGCCTTTTTTTTTTTCCACTAGAACAAAAATAAATATATGCTTCCAATACAGCACCTCCAGAAAAGTTAATTAGATTAAAATTGAAGCATCTTTTGCATGTCATATATCTGACAATTTAAAAAAAAATGATCCCATTCTTCTCATGCTGGAGTGCTGTGCCTGTCTAATTGTTTTCCTAACTTCCATTAAGCAACATGACTACCAGGCTCACGTGTGGCTCCTTTGTCTCTATTGCTCCTCAGGGGAAATAATGTTGTTTTGGGTTTTTTTCCTACTAATTTTTTTATTTGTAAGAAGCCAAAGAAAACTGACTTTAATGATTTGGCTTCTGTGTGGGGTACACACATTTCTCTAGTTGGAACTTTCAGCATTTACCTGGGGGAGGTTTCTGAGAAGACTGATGCTGGAGTGCCACTGTAAAGGGAATAGGTGATTATTGTATTGATGGTGTTTCACTGGTAGCTGGTGCTGCTGGGAGGAGAGTGGGCTCTCTGATTTGGGAAAAGTTTGTAATGGAGAGAGAGGGAAGTGTTCTTATGTCCCTGGGACTTTATTGATGGTGTTTCACTGGTAGCTGGAGCTGCTGGGAGGAGAGTGGGGTCTCTGTTTTGGGAAAAGTTTGTAACAGAGAGAGAGGGAAGTGGTTTTATGTCCCTGGGACCTAAGTGACTGCCCAGCAACCAGCTAAGGCAGGAAAGCCCCCTGGGTGTTACTTTGGATATGTAGCTCTTTCTTATGCTAGATAGAGTTCAATGAGATTTTGAACCTTTGCCAAAAATGTACCTGTGTGACTCAAACCAAGTGTGTGCTTGGAAAGATGAGCTCTGCAAAGCTTGAGGGTTTTTGAGACTGAGGCAGTGAGAAAGTCCAAGAATTTGGGTTCAGCTTAAGCTGGTGGGCTTGGGCAGTACCACATCTGCAAACCTGCAGCTGGCAGGACTCTGTGCTGAGCAGGTGACCACAGTAAGTCCTTGAGGTCTGCAAAGCTGAGCAGATGCTGAGGAGCCTGGTGGAACCCTAGGACCATGCACAGCAACCTGGTATAAAATGTTTTGAGGTTAGTAGTTTTATACCTGCCTACCTGTCCTAAATAATTGGAACACCCTTGCTGAAGCATAAAGACAAGGAGCCAAATTGCTACTGAAAATAGGCAAAATGCATATCAGAGCAAAATACATGAACATGGGAAAAAAAACCCACATTTGTGCAGGCAAATAAAGGGCTTTGCAGGCATCAAAGCAGTAGGAGGGAGATCCACCATCCTCCATACATTTGCATGTGGGAGTTGTTACCAAAGATCAAAGGTCATATTTCAACAGAGGAAAAGAATAATGTATTCACACACAGCCTTATTATTGCCACTTAGCTGGAAGATAAACATAACTGTTATTTAGATATTTTATGGATTGGCTCTTTATATTTGTGGGTCACATAATGAAACCCCACAGACATTGCATTACAGTCTCCACCTTAAATTTAATATCCTACGAGGACAATGAGGCTCGTATGATGAGGAGAAGGTGACTCTTTGGTGTTCCTACCATTAATGGCCTAATACTATAAGAATATCAAAATAAAATTGAGTCAGTACTTAGATCAGTGATATTCTGTAATAGAGGTTGTAAATCATGCCATATAACTAGCATGCATTGACATATTTCAGCTTGGCTTCTCCAGAAGACAAGCACTGTCTCAGGGAAGATATAAAAGGATTACTTTAATTTCATTAATAACAATTTCTAGTTATTAATAAGCAAGTTACTAAAAATGTGAGTGAAAAAGAAGAGAGAAAGAAAGAGACAAATGCCCAAAAGAGAACTACATGAAAAGCAGAGTCATTTTCTAGTTAGACACACAGAATGGTTGAGATGGGAAAGAACCTCTGGAGGTGACCTAGTCCAACAATACTCAAGCAGAGTCACCTACAGCACATTGCCCACAACATAGTCTTATGTTAAATACTTTAATTGGTCACGAACACATCCCCTGCTGTTAGGTCTACTCTCTGTCTACCTTTCTATGAGATTGGAAGTTATAGGTGGATCCTAGGAAGGATGCATCATCTGCCCTCTCCAAGTTCACACCACATACCATCTGTCATTCTTTCCAGTTAAAAGCTTTTAATATGAAACTACCACTACAAATGCTTAGAAAACTATCCAGGTTTACCTATTAGGCAGTAAGACAGAGATTGTATCACTGATTTTCAAAAATTACCATGTGGCTGAAGACCACAGGACACACATAATGAAGCCTGAGTGGCTGAGAGGCAGAAGGAGAGAGGATGTGATAGTATCTCTCAGATGCCCACTGTCCCATTTTGGGTACAGCTAACATGGGTGTGCAGCTGAGCTGCAAGGTGACCCAAGAGTCCCTGATGACTTCCTTCCACCCAAGCTGTCATGCTGATGTAAGTTCATTCCTTCATTCTTCATTTGAGGGCTCAATCTTAATGGGAGCCATTAAAGAAATGCAGTGATTTAAATATTTATTAGTGGTTGAAGAAGCAATGGATAGATCTGGAAAGGTGGTAATGAAGAGGAGAGGCAAGGACAACTTGTTGTGTCAAACAAACAAACCCATAGCACCTTGAAACCAAAGCTCTTCTAGTTGGAGAGACCTGGGTTGGGTTATCTGGAATTGGGTGGATGTATTATCCTTGAGAAACACAGAAATGAAACAGAAATCAAAACAAGGTCAAAATTGTGTACTGGCTTGTCATTGGTACTGTTTTATTCATGAGTATGTTCATAGACATGTCACAGCATCAAGAAGAAACACTAGGTAAGTTTTTAAACTCCATAGCAGCTTTTCAGCTAATTAATCAAAATACAGCTTGCCACTGATGAAGTCAGTCCATGGATTTCTGCTCTGTTGCAAAGCACAAACTTCCCTGTAATGTTATGCAGGTAACATTTAGATACTTTTACAAGTTTCCTGGCTGTATAAACAATTTCATATATCTCAAGGAGATTCACACTGAAAAAATGTAAAAATGGGCTTTCTGTAAAGCACCTGGAATAGGTGCAAGATAAATGGTTTCATTCTAGATCCGCTTCTTGGTCTAAGCAGGGTTGCTCACAGACACTGACTTTTAGGATTATAAGAATTAATATTTTGTCCCCCTTCTTTCCTCTTTCATTGGAGGATGGGCTGGGAGCTGGAAGGAATAAAAGAAAACAAACCCTCTGTTAGCACTCATGGTGGTAACTGCCTTGGAAACACTGGTTCACTCTCAGGTTTTTGGTAGGGCAGCCCTGGCAACTGAACTGCAACAAACTCATCACAGGGCCATGCCTAACCAACCCTGAGAGAGAAAACCCAAGAGGAGGGACTGTGTTTCCTGAAGTGACAGTGCTGCATGCCTGGGGTGGGGAAGTAAGCCACGGAAGGGATGCTGACTCTAAAACCATACCACGAACTCGTTGGTGCTGGGTTTTAGGGTGCTTTCCACAGTAACCCAGCAAACTCTACAGTGGGGCTTCTCTCTGTGGCATTCTCTGAAAAGTAAGCTTTAATGATGACTGCAAGATAAAACACAGTCAAATAATTTGGCTTGAATTAATCTTGATCCAGCATTTTAAGGAAGAAAATCATTCAAGTGTCAGAGGCTATAGTAGGACCCAGCTGATCAGAATCTTTTTCTGGACTAGAGTCCAGTAGAGTCCCTACCCTTGGACAAACCACTTTACAGTACCTTGGTTTCCCTCCCTGTAGAACTGCTATGGACATTCCTACACTGTGAGGTGTTTTGAGGAAGTTTCAGGAGAAATATTTATAAAGAAAGAACCACAAAACACGAAGTAACCTTCCATTGAGTTTAATGGCTGCCCATCAATCAGCATCACAATTATCAGCATGACTCTATGCAGAAGATCCAGTAATGTCTGTCTTTAGGACTGCTTTCACTCTCCTTTTGTGAACAATGCATTAGCCAGTGTTTCTTTGTTCAAAACATTTGCCCTCTTTATTTTATCTGCTTGGGTATAAAAATGAAACAGACAAATTAACCTGATCTAGTGATAATTCGTTTGGGGTGAATCACAAAAGTGAGAAAACATGCAGGATTTCTTGTTTTCTATCCCCAGTGGGTCCTCTGCTTCTTTTCCTATAACACCCATGGTGGTATGTGTGCCTCTCACTGTGTCTGCACACTGCTTCATTTCCTTACTCTACTCTATGCCTGTCTGCCCCTCCTGTTTATCCATTTATTACATAAATAGCCATCAGTCAGTGATTTTTCTGTGCTCTACCCATGAGCTTTAATAGTAACTGTTCAAGTTCAAAAGTAACTTACTGATAATAGAAACAGCACCAAATTACTGCCAGAAGAAGAAAACACACTCAGTGAGTGCTTGACCTTGATACAGTGGAAAGCATCATGTGTCCCCATGATCCTACAGATGCTCCAATGGCAGAGATAGTGGCAGCATGACACTGTGATCATCCCAGCTGGACAGACAGGGTCCAAAAAAAGGCATGAGGACATTCACTTTGCTTATTAAAACACCAGGAAGCTCCAGTCAGCCCAGGAAAGAACAGAAATAACAAGGTCATCTCATAACAATGTACAACCTCAACAATGAAAAAGCACTGAGTGGTTTGAGTGTTTATGTGCCTTCAAACAGGAGCTGGAGGACTGTCCCATATGCTTCAAAGCCTTGTAAGAGATATAGTGGCTGGGAACATTTAGCAAACTTGCCCTGTTAACTGTGGAGATTCTGCAAAGCATTCATGAGAAGAGATATTCTAGAGGGTGTGCTGCTGTGTTATTAGTAGTTATACTACATATATATAAATATAGTTATACTATAACTATAAAGACAACAGAAAAATACTAAAAAAGGATGTTGTCCCGCAGAGAAACATGTGAAGTAAACATTTCACTGATGAACATACAGCAATTTTCCAGCATCACCTCACATTGAAAGCTGCAGCAGTGAATGGAATGGAAGAAGTGTAAAAAATCAGCTACAGGGAAGGAAAATTTTCATGGTACAACTCATGGCAAAGGAATGAGATTAATTGCTATCGCTTCATTTAAAGATAATGTTGAGACAGACACATTGTTTTCTTCTAAAGACATTCACAGGCATTTGTGGTTTTGACTATCAAGCAGGCTGGCCCAAGGGGAGCTAATTGCAAATTGGACCATTATCTGCAAGTCAGTGATATCTTTTCATTAACATATTGACCTCAACTATTCATTTAATTTTAATTTATTTTAATATTTTATTTTAAAGGAAGTGTAGTGACTTCTTACTTCAATGTTCTTTTATTTAAAATTAAATAGCTCAAAATATCTTTTTTTTGGCCAAAAAGTAGCAATAGTAGCAAAACTTATTTTTTTTTTAAATGACCACACTGTTGCTTCTTCTATAGCAACATAAGATGTTTCTTTAGAATTATCTTTAATTAATCTTTAATTAATTTTTTTAATCTTTCCTTTCTTTAGAATTATTTAGGGGACAAACAATAAAAGGCTATATAGGACAAATATATTTGATGTCAGCCATTTTTAATACATGAAAATTCACCTTTTTTTTTCACTATATTATTTTCTGTTAAGATCTGTGAGAAATTAAAAACAAATATGATTTTTGGCAGTGTATTCTTTGCTCTGCAAACATGAGACATTGGTTGCTGTCCAACTTACCTCCCTCTGGACCTCTTTCTGTGAAGGACAACACTAGTTGTTGAATTTTGTTCAACACGAGCAATAATCAAAAGCCCTTTGATCTCAACACTATCCTCAGTCTTCTCTCCATGTGGCAAGGAGCTCGATAACCAGCAAAATCATTTAGCTGATGTTTTGTCATCTCAGCTGCATGTTCAAGGCACTGTTTCTTGTCTCATATTCAGTGAATATTTCCATCTCCTCCATCAAGTCATGATGAACATCACCAGTGAAAGCACTTTCTGGCAATAAACTTCATCCAGTGAGTTACTTGTAGAGTCTCTTCTGTACCTCTTGTGATCCCTTTACTCATTACTTTGTGAGTCTTCTGCTCATTACAGATCCCCTCCATAAATGGCACATGCTCTAACTGGCTCTGCTATCTGATATTTCCCTATAGACATCAAATTTTCTGATATATTCTGGAATGTTTCTGATATGCTTGTGACTTATTTTGTTGGAGTCTTTGTGTCTTTCTTACCCACAGAAAAACTGGGAAAGGATGCTCGAATTCAAGAGGTGAAGATTAATGGCTCCTGGGGTAGAGACACAGGCAACTGCTCTCCTTTTGAGCTACCATCAGGTCAGTTGGAGCAGCCAGATGAAAGGCTCCAGCCCCAAGACAGGGATCAGCCACGGGAGCCAGCCCAGGCTCTGGAGAAGCTGCTGCCCTTCCTTCCCCGGCAGCGCTGCCTCCACCAGCACTCTGGTTCCTTGCCAGCCGACTGACCTGGGTGGCTTCCTGTTTTGCCTAAGCCTAAAGCCATCCCTGGATCCACGTTCCCAGCCTGGCAAATGACAACAGTAGGCAGAGGTATGACAAAGGCTGGGTGGCATTGCAGGCAGTCCTCACGCCAGACTCGTAGGTGCCGACAGGTCTTTACTCGTGGCAATGTCATGAGGGAGGAATGCAGCTAACACCAGTGGACACAGTAAGTGACAGAGGCCTTGGAGATCCTGCATATATGCCTACAGCCTTAATTATTGCCCTACATCCTTTCCTGGCTGGAGCTGTGAGTGTATCTAGGATGCCACTTCCTTTATCTAAAAGCGTTAATACTGATTCAGGATGCAGCTGAATGAAAACTGACCACAAGGACATCCTAAATAGTACTAAATATTTGTAGATGTTTGAAATGTATTAATAATTGGCCAGCAGGCAGAAAAAGGAGAGGACAGGAAATAAATTCTTCCTAAGGGATCTCATATTTCATATGATCAGGAAAAAGAAGTTTTACTGACACTTTTGATGAGTTCCCAAACATAGACTTGCTGTATGTATCCATAGTAATAGAAAACATTAGCTTGTTCTCCTCCCACTTACTCTAATAACCATCCAGTCTGAGCTTAGGAGTACCAATGAATTTTAATGTCTGTTGTCCTTCCTCAGCTGCATCCTGCAGGGCTCGTGGAAATCACTGCAAGGACACACCTAAAACACAGGAAACCCACCCTCAGCAATCCATGACTTTCTTTCAGAGGCTCCTTCACTCCCTTCCCTTCTACCCATACACCCATTTCTGTTCCTATTTTCCATGAGGAGATAAAATTGAGGAGGTGAGACAGCTTTCTAGATAAGGGAAAGACAGTTCAGGTGGCTTGGCCCAAGTGAAACCCTTCAGGGTCACTTCCAAGTTGCAGTGTAGACAAGTCCATCCTCATGGCTTTCTTTTCCCCATATTGTTTAGCCTCCCCGTGGTTCAGATTACTCTGCAAGCACTCCTGCTGAGGTCTGTGTTTAACCAACCCTTTGTGAAGCAGCAGCCACAGCCCAAGAGCCTTGATACCTACAGGGCACTGGAAATCATTTAGGAAAAATAAATGATCATACATAGGTCAATATTTTTAAATTATTTGACATACAGTGTTTCAGATCTAACAATATATGTGATGAGAGTTGTTTGCACCCATGCCATTGTCATTGGGGTTTGAGGAAAACTAGTCTAGCTATAGAAAGATGAGTTAGCAGGACAAGATCCAGCCCTGAGAAACCCTGAGCTGGCCCTATGAGGTCCTATTTGAGGTCCCTGTAAGAGATCTTGGCACACAGAGTACAGATTTGGAGGAGAAGTGGATAGTCTCCATTTATCCATAAACATTAAATAGGTTACGTTGTGTTCTTTGGATCAGGGATCCAAAGCTGAGCCTCACAACTCCCAGCCTAGTGGGAAAATCAACAGGCTCCATTCTTAACTTCTTTCTATAGATGTTTTATACCTACTAGCCTTGGGCACTCCTATGACTAGTGCAGAAATGAGGCAGAAGATGTATTTAAATGCACATGCCCCATAAATAAAGTACAACAGCCTGAGTACCACAGACAGCTGGATTAAACTGTCTTGCCATGCTCTATAAGAAAGGACTGATTTAACCATCTAACTGGAAATGGAGATTCAAATAGCAAATAGGTGGCTTCTTAATCCTCTTTACAGCCAAGGATTATCTGCTCAATTTCCTTCCTGAACATTGCTGAGCAGTCATTTTAGGTTGCTCCCTAGTTCTTCAGGATCTCCACGTAAGATCTTAACCTTTGTCCCTACATGCTTCAGGAAGATTTGGCAGGAATTTGGTGTGGTCTATTGTTGGTGAAATGGCATAAAATGAATATTAGGTACCTTTTACACAACTTGGGTCACATGAACACGCTTCTGGTGGTTAGGAACAGTTCCTGACTCTGCTGAAGTCGCCAGTCAAACCCACACTGGCTGCAGAATGAAGTCCCAGCATCATGCAGGCCAGAGTTCTCTATCAGTAGAACATGCCCTGAGGTGGGAGGTACTTTCATGGAGATTATGAACAAAAGAATGGAACAGAGGGCTCAAGGCCCACAGAGTCTCAAGGGTATAGCCAACACAGATCACAAAGTAAAGAAAGAACAAATGAACTTCGCTCATTAAATGCTCCTTTCTAATGAGAGGGCTAGTCAAGCCTCATTTAACTAAAAGCTTTATTACAGATTGTGCACTAGCTGTATCAACCAGAAGGCAAGAAAGGTCTTCTCTTTAGTTTCATATCCATTGCTGTGATTGCTGACTACAGAAATCATTGCTGAGTCCTTCTTGAGGAAGTAATAGCAGAGTAAAACGGGTGATCATCAATCACTATAGTGCAACAGTCAGAAGAAAACAAAAAAGGGCACAATAAACTTAAATATTTTATGGAGCAACAGTTTAATCTTATAATTAAAAGGTATCATTAAATCATTAACTCTTGATAAAAAAAAAAAATTGGTTTCCCACAAGGCCAGCTTCATGGAGTAGAACAGTTCAAAGGGCTGATGAGCTCTGGACAGACTTCACAGTGCTGTCACCTTGGTGGTGACACAGAACAGTGATCTGTAAATGTGGGGGCTACACTGCAAGCTGCAAGCCTGTGGAGGAGCTTTTTTATTGCCCCACTTAGGTCATCTCTTATATTCTTCTGTCATGGTCTTGGCACTGCTCATACTCCTGCTTTTGGGGGATCACAGCTGGACCGTGCGTAACTCAACTTTGGCATCGGGTCCTGTCTGCAATATCTGTATATCATCTATAATTATTGCAGATCTAATTCCAAACATCCTCATGGCCCTCATGCTATACACGGCTGGGGAACCTCAAGAGATGATATCTAGTCATTTGGTAGATAAAACTGGACTGTGGTTAGCCCTTTCCTGGGCAAAAAGATGCACATTTCAGCATGGTACCTCCCATACATTCATTATCCCTTGTTCATTCCCCAACAAGGAAGATACAGTTTCAAAGGATTTATCTACAGCCTGTCCAGACCTGTCAAGTCCCACGTGCTGAGCAAAGACTCACTCACCATTTTGGCCCCTTCTTGCCCTGTCCCCTCGTGGTGATGTCTCACCTTTTGCAGCACGTAGAGGTGGCCTCTCTCTCTGTTGACCCCATGCGTCACATGCAGCTGGTGATTGTTATCAGCTCTTCCTGGGAACAACTCTCTGCACAGGTCCTGCTTTATCACAACCTTTTTCAATGTGATCCCCATAACTTGCAAAATCTGCCTGCAGCACATTCAGCAGCTCCTTTTACTGCAGTGTTCCTTACGTTGCTCTAAACGGATGCGACTTGTCCGTGAGCTGGGAAGTAAATGTAATCCTGACTCCATTTAGTCCAATTTATGTCAATCTTGGAAGGCCAGGCATGCCTGAGAGGGATATAATATGACTACTGAACTTAGCACAACACTAACCCCAACCTCAAAGCTCATGGGAAAAAGTTGGTATTTTCTTTGCTCTTTTGGTGCAGAGTATTTTCCATTATTTCCTCCCAAAACAAAGAGAGCTTGTATGACATACACTTACTAATTCCTTCCTAGCTTATATTTTTCAACAGCTCTTTTCATTGTTAATCTTTCATATATGCATGGGTGGAGTACTCATGGCAACTCAAACCTGTTCAGCAAGAAAGAAACTACTGCACAGAAGATGCATAGATCTCCATTAAACCTTTAAAAATTGTGACAATGTATTGTGGAGTTTCAGAGTGATTTCAAGAGGTTTTTTTGGTAATTTTTCATTAAATTTTCATTCAGAGGAAACCTGTTAGTGGGTGTTAGACATTTGTGAAGAAATGTGCCAATTTGGTAACGTTTTTGAGGCAGGGGATATGGTCTCTTATGCTGAGGTTGTTGTGTCTGGGTAATTCACAGGTCTGAAATAAGGAAACTGAAGATTTTGTTGTGTAGTTTATTTATTTCTTGCTGAATGCAAAGTCTGAAAAAAATATTTTAATTATCATAGAAGTGTGATACCAGACAAATATTCAAAATTATTCAGATGATAGGAAACATGAACCTCAAGCATCTTAACATTGTGTTATTCAAATTTTCAGTAATAATTTTACACTGACTACATTTCTTCTCATTGCTTTCATTTTCTATGTAATGCAGAGAAATAAATGAACACCTATTAAAATATGAATGTTCTCTGGACTTCTTGACTAAATTTTAAAGCTTGTTATGGAAATACAACTTACTCATAAGTAGAGTAAAATAGTAAAAAAATACTTGCCATAACTTTAATTTCACAAAACACTCTAGTAAGAAATCCAAGAAACACAATAATGCCTAAAGTAAAAATACCCTTGTAAAATAAAAGCAGAAATTGGTTTGATTCAAGAAAGATGTGCCTGACTGCTGAAATTTCTCTGTGCTGCTGAATAGATCTCATAGTTGTGATACTATGATCTATAGCATGAGTAGGATCATGGTTGTGATACTATGATTAAGAATGAACTGACAAAACTGATTGAAGTACCATATCTGGAATAACTGAAAATAACTGATGAAATATTTAATGGTAAAAGGATATTGTAACTTATAGGAAAAATTTCTGTTCCTTAAATAAAAAACTGAATCAGAATCATAATTATAGAACAAAAAAAAGCAAACCAAACTAAACCAACAAAAAAACAGTAGGATCATGGTTGTGATACTATGATAAAGAATGAACTGACAAAACTGATTAAACTACCATATCTGGAATAACTTGATGAAATATTTAATGGTAAAAGAATATTGTAACTTATAGGAAAAATCTCTGTTCCTTAAATAAAAAACTGAAGCAGAATTATAATTATAGTACAAAAAAAAACCCAAACCAAACCAAACCAAACCAACAAAAAACCAAGAAACTATGCCTGTAATTTATAATTCAAACGAATTATACCAAGTCAAATAAAAATGGATTCAAATTCTCCCATCACTTAAATACAGAAAGAGAATACAGTTTGTCCTCTGTCTACATTCATAAATGACCTGTCAGTTGTCTGGGATGAAGTTCCACCAAATAATTTGTTGAATAATTGCCCTAGAATATGGGAAAAGGGACAGGACTGGGGTCCTTTTTCAGGGTGTGTTCTTTTGCCTTGCTTTTTTTCATACCATCTGGCAAGTGGTCCCAGCTAGGTTGCCACCACAGCATGGGCACCTTTCTGAAGCCACATCTCACTTGCACTGCTTCTTAGGACATTGGAGTACTCAGGTCTGTTACCATCTATGACTCACTTGTGTCTATGTCCCTGTTTAATATATTTTATAAATTCTTCAGTGAGCTGGAGTTGAACTGTTCTAGACAGCCTCTATTAGCATGACTCATTATTGTCTAAACATTCAAAGGTAGAACTGGATCTATGTTGTCTGGTTTCAGCATAGTCTAACTTAGCTTGCAAACATATGCTAGCCTGGAGCTGTATCACTTAAAAACAAACTTGAATTTGCTATGCCACAAGCAGTATTCATTAGTCAATCTTGAATTTCAAATCCTGACTTGTAATAGGAAATTGAGAGAATTAAATCTTTTTGTAAATGTAAACACTGAAATGACTTGAGACCTTTTCCTTCTGATTATCAGGGTGCTGCTTTGTCCCTACATAATGAACGTTCTGTGCAGCCCTGATTCTCCCACCTCAAAAAAAGGTTATGGAAGAGCTGTAGGAGACCCAGAGAAGAGCAATAAAGATGATCAAAGGTATGAATGACTTCCATGAGAGGAACAATTACACAGGCTACGAAACTTCGCCTTGGAAAACAGACAGTTGAGGGGATATATGATAAAGTCATAAAAAATGGGGAGTGGCATGGGAAGGGTGAATAGGCATCACTTGTTCATTTTGTCTTTCAATAGTGACATCAGATGAATCTGTAAGTGGTTGGTTCAAAACAAAATGAAGTGGTTTGTTCATGCAGCATATATAAGGCTAAGCAGTACTTCTGAAAGGGTTTTGTGAGAGTTAAAGTTTGCACAGGTTGAAGGACAACCTGGAGAAGCTCATGGGAGAAAAATCTATCAGGTTACAGAATGTACAGTGCTCATGAATATCCCAGATTGCAAATAATCAATATCTGTTGCAATGCTTGGGAGGAATATCACTACTCATCCTGTTTTATATTTTTTCATCTGTTTTATCCATAATCTTGGTCTGGACCAGCACAGTTATTCTCATGTTCTTTGTTTATTAACTGATCATCATGAATATTTGTATAGTGCATCTGTACTTTTTGGGTACATAACCAATAACTGTAAACTTGTCTCTCAAGATTAATTCCCAAATAATATTGCAGTAAATCCATTAGAATATAAATAAAATAAGAATGAATGTAGTGTGATCTGCATTTAAAAATGAAAAAAAAACCCTAAAATACTAGTTCAAATATTTGTAGCTTAAATATACGTTTAGATTTTTAACAAATCTTCCATTTAAGAGATTGAATATTATTCAATATTGAATATTATTGAATGTTTAAGAGATCTTAAAATTGATATGAAAATATATTACAGGATTCTCTTCCTCCATTGAGGAAATATTAGTTTTATACTCATGGTTAACCTCATCTCTCTAGTCTGATGACTTTATATTTTTTCAGGAGATTTAGGATGGAAACAGCACAAACTATGTGGACACTTTCTGAATAATATAAGTGGGTTTTTGGTGAAAAGGAAATGTGAATCCAGCCAGCAAAACACATAGATGTCAATGGGAAAGTCAGGATACTTTTGCATGAGCAGAACCAAAGGCTTTATGCCTCTTATGCTCTGCTACACAATTAACATCAGTTCCTTTCCTGGTACTTCTCCTGACACTGGGCCACATAGCAAGGGTCCTCAAGTGACCCAGTAGGAAGTATCCAAGAAGTCAGACTGAACTAATCACAGACTCCTGACGGCTCCAGAGGGCAGCAAGTGGGATGGGACCATATATCAACCTCCTGGGGAGGTGCTGGAGGGGAAGGGTTGGTCATGGCCTAGAGAAACCACACTCTGGTGTGGAGTCACTTCCCTAATGTGCCTTTTCTAGTAGCTCACTTGTACTATCCAACTATAAAGAAAGCACAAGTTAAGGCTCACCCTGTTTACAATAGAAAAGCATAAATTAACAAGAAAGAAAATCAAAAAGTAACAGTATAAAACACAAAAATGCATCAAGGAACCTCTGAGATACAAGTGGTTTGCTTTGCTATGAAGACATGTATCCAGCAATAGTTTTACTTTCTGATTTTAATCCTAGACCAAGTGTCTTGTGCAGCTCAGAAAACAACATTTTGGCCTCTCCAGTAACACTTTATAGCCAACACAGAGTGACAAATTAATACACAGTGCTAGCTGATGGGGAGATTCCAGCCTCTGCAAAAAAA
>NW_008621091.1:30595-31615 GCF_000691845.1 Merops nubicus | reverse complement strand
TCGGGCACGGGCGGGGCAATGACAGCCACATCTGTGTGTCCTCAAGACCTGATGTTGTGTCTCCACCGTGGTGGAGATGGCAACCACCCATCAGCCGTGGCCAGGAGGGCAGCTCCCGAGCCGCTGCTTCCACGCCTGGTGCTTCAGGGCGAAGCCATCCCACCCTGCCGCCGCCCAGGTGGCTCTGCAGCCTGCTGCTTTTCCATCCTGCCCCCTTTCCCTCCTGCCGGCCAGCTGCATTGCCCCTGGAAAGAGCGCTTCTGCTTCTGAAGAGAAGCCTTCGTCTCCTCTCGGTTTCTGGAGCAGGCCCTGCGCCGGCGTGCGGCTGGCGGTGAGAAGGGCTGTGCCGTGCTGGCATCGCCCCCGTGGTCTTCGCTTGTGCTTCGGGCCTGGCTTTTCTTGTTCGCCTTTACAAAAGCAGCAGAGGTTGTTCCCTGGAGGTGTTTTGATGACGAGTCCTGTTTACTTCAGGTTTCTTCGTGTCTTCAGCCTTTGTTTTGTGCTTCGGTTTTGCCCTGGTGCTCACAAGCGCAGGGTGGATGTTGGAGGAAAACGGGTGTGTTGGCTGGGGAGGCGGGAGCAGCTGGAACTTGATATGGGAGAGAAGCATTCCTTATCTGAGGAGCTCAGCCCGCCCCTCTGCTCGGTATCAGCCAGGAAAATGCTACTGGGGCTTTTAAAGTTATAGCACAGGTTTGGGGTGCCTTTGGATCTGCATGGCTTGAGCTGTTCTCCCTCTTCAGCTAATGCTTCAGACCCAGCAGGTTCAGAAAACTAAAAGGAATTGGCTGCATTCACTTCTTTTTCTTTCCAGAATCATCTTGTGCATTTTCTTGCCTTTGCAAGTGCAGGTCCTGCTCTACCATCCTGTGACTAACAGGGCTGACGTGGTGCCGCCCCCATCGCTCCCCCGGGGACGAGGAGGTCATCATCCCCCGTGGTGCTGGTACACCAGGGGCCTGCCTGTTCTCCTGGTTGTCACTGATGTGCTGGGGAGGATCCTGGCGTGGGCCTTGCACA
>NW_008621091.1:29565-30550 GCF_000691845.1 Merops nubicus | reverse complement strand
CCTGCTGAGGTGCCGTTTCGCTGTAGGCTGTGGCTGACAGTGATGGGATAGAGGTCACTGGATCCACCTTCCCATGGATCATGGGAGACGCAGAAGCTGAAGTTATTTTGCCGAAGTCCATCCCCCTGGCGGCGCAGGGGCCGGGACACCGACATCCACAGAGGCACAGTGGAAAGGGTGGTGCTGCAGAGCAGGGCTCCCGGTGGGAGCAGAGGGCCGTTGGTCAGCTGGGCAGGTTAGCCAAGAGCTGCCGCCTTCGGCTCTGGCGCCCCCGAGGCTGCCAGTGCCAGAGGAGAGGGTCCTGTGCTGGGAGCGATGGAGGAAGGTGGGCGGCTGGCCCCAGGGAGGTGGGTTGCTGTGGGGGTCTGCTCTGCCTCGCAGTACCTCTGGCTGCCTGTGTGCTTATTGCGGGCAGACCCTGCACACATCGAGGCTCAGTGGACACTATCCTGCATCTACAGCTTGTCGTCATCTGCCTGTGAGAGGCTTTGGCAAGATGAGCAGGTAAAAACTATCTGCCATGCTGGGAGAAGACAAAAAAACACCTTTAATAC
This sequence comes from Merops nubicus, assembly GCF_000691845.1. NCBI lineage: Eukaryota > Metazoa > Chordata > Aves > Coraciiformes > Meropidae > Merops > Merops nubicus. The sequence continues at coordinate 29,996 of NW_008621091.1, read as the reverse complement.
CTGTTTTCTTCCCTCATCGTTGCCAGTGCAGAGCAAACATGCTCCAGCAAGCAGCAGCTCTGGGCTGCATCTGCTGCAAGGAGCCTTCTGTGGCCGTGCCTCCCATTTTACACCGGTGCGAGCCACCCTTCCTTCTGCCCAGCCACCTGCTCGGCTCTCCCCACCCAGGCACTGCAGGGCTGACTTTTGGGCTGGTGGCGTTCTGCTGGCTTCCCCTGCCTCTTCAGCCACTCCCCTCGACTGCAGATGAATTGCACAAAGGTTGCTTTTCTTTTCAGCCCTTTTTCCAGCAGTGCCGAGCCTGCTGGAGGAGCAAGCTGGGGAGCCCTGGGAAGAGGCTGCCAGTTTTCGGGGATACCTGGGGACAGTGAGGCGGGAGCAGGCTGTGCACAGTGACAGGTTACATGGAGCCTTTGGGATCAGCAGGAGGA
>NW_008621091.1:24194-29534 GCF_000691845.1 Merops nubicus | reverse complement strand
GGAATGCCCTTGGAGATATGATGGAAGTCCCCCCATGACCTCGGCACCCTCTGCCCAGCCTCTTTAGCATAGTAAGGAGGATCGAGAGATTCCTCGAGGTAGAGGAGAGGGTTCAAGCAGCTACTGCCAGAGGCCTCCTGCAAGCCACAGAAAGGCATGCAGCAGGTTTTTGCAAGGAAGATGAGCTTTGTTTTTTTGGGTTTTTTTTGATTTTTATTTTAATACTAGCTACATGTGTGATTCTGTTTTGGAAAGTGGCTGGGGTTTGGTTTTATTTCAAATGAAGAAGTTCACCTGAGTCAGCAGCATGGCTCCCTGCTTCTGCTTTGAGTCACCTTTGCTGACTGGGATGTAGAGAAATTCCTACCCCTGCTGGCATGGAGGGGCTGAGAAAGCCCTGGGAGAGCAAGCAGCATTTCCTTGTCATTGTCAGCAGCAGCAGCATTAAGCTATTTCTTGCTCCAAGGCCAGATTGTCTTTTATCACTCTGATGCAAAAGATTAAGTTATATTTAGGATGGTTCCTGTCAATGGGTTGATGTTGCTGTACCTGAAGATAGCGTTTGTGGTGGTAGAGCAAGATCCATTGCTGAATTTGAAGACTGGATTAGAGGTAGTCTTTAAGGAGAGAGAGGGATGCCACTGAGGTCTCATCAATGTTCCACCAGCAGTGGCCTGTACAAACATCCTTGGCCCTTCTATCTGGGGCAGCCAGGCTCTGCTACAGCAGGAGAGCAGAGGCACGTGTGGTTCTTGCAGGGGAGGCTCTGCTCATGTACTGTGACCTCTCTGGGGTGTGTAGCTCACTTTGCCCTTCCTGTAAGTACGTGTGTTTTCATGATGTGATATGAAATGGCCTTACCCTGCATCAGGCTTTCTTTAGTGCTAACAAAGGAGCGTTTGCTTTACTGAGGAAAAAACAAGCACAGATTTCTTAATATTGCTTCAAACACCTGCTGAAACGGGGAACTTGAGGGCAGCTGAGTCTCAGGCTTTCTCCATCCCTCCTGGCAGCCCAGGCTCAGGCTCTGTCGATAAGGGAGCAAACCCTGCTGCTAATCCAGGGTTAACCCCTGAGCCCGGTCAAAGCTGAAATGGGCTTAGCTGCACTCCCAGTTTCCCTGCCACCTACAGCCAACTGTATGGGTCTTCATTTCTTCAACCTTGTGTCACTGTCTGCTTTTCAGCACACATCATGTTCCAGCCCAGAAACAGATGGGGTTTGGGTATCAGCAGGGTGTTGTGCATCTAACTCATGAACTGCTTTGGGCCAACAAGTCCCATGGGATCCTTACCTTCTTACAGGGATTTAATTCACTTTAGGTAGCTCCTGCATCACCTCTGCAAAGGTGCTTTCATTGTGCCGCTCCTTCTCTGTGCACTTCTGAGTTCAGTGTTTTAATGTTTTGAGGTTATTTTGTTCCAAGGATTGCTTAACCTCAGTTTCCCGTGCTAGGAGGGAGCTGTGACTGCAGCGTGTCGGATCCTGGTTTCTGACCTCAGGAGATGCACAACTCCTTTAATGAGACAGTTCATTTGGAAAGACACGGCCCTGCGTGTCCTTCCCCAGCCTCCTTCACGCCTTTTATAGCGTGAAGTAACACTGGAGGGAGTTCCCCTGACTCAGTCACTGGGAAGATAAACGGCGTGGCTGAGCTTTCACTTGCATTTCCCAACTCTTAGTGTTAGAAATATCTTGGGGAGGAGCTGGTGAAGTTTGGAGCTCAGCAGCTGCAGATGCTCTTTGACAGGGGACCAGTGATACCACTCTGGGCAGCTGCTGAGACATTTCCAGTCCCCAGTCAAAGAACATCTGCATCCAGCAGGGCAGGGATGGGAAAAGCCCATAAATTTAGAAGATCTGGATCAGTTTTATGCATCTCCTCAAGTCAGACCTCTTTCAGGAAGCTGCATTTGATTTCTGTCCATGCTTTCTTCAGTCTCCCCTGAGATAAAGCTCTGATCATGCATGCTAGTCTAAGTACATCACAAGCCTGTGTGTGCTTCCATATGCACTGCAGCTCTGATTTAGAGCTCCTGTGCTGCCAGGGTGACAGGCTTTGCTAGTGGGATGGGTCAGTCTCCTGCTGACCACTTGCCCAATACAGAATGATATTATCATTAACAGTCAGAGCAGCAGCCAAACTCCTCCCTCCACTCCCACATCACACACCAGAGACCCAAAGTGCCAGAGAGCCAGAGGGAGGAACAAGCCAATGCATTCACCCACCACAGTGGACATGAAGAAGGGAGCAAGCCAGGGAAGGAGCCAAGCCATGGGCAATGGTAGCAGCCGGGCCATGAGCCCAGTTATACAGCAGGGACTCAGAGACAGCTTCATGTTCTGGCCCTGGCATCCTGGGAACTCCACTTGCCATGAAGAGTCAGAGAGCCCTCCCCATAGCCAGAACCCTCACACAGCACACACACTATACAAGCAGACCCCACAGCCCACAGAGTCAGTTCTTAAAGCTGTGGCTTCTTGCCCCACCTCCAAGTTAATGTGGAAGGTGGGGGCACCTGGTGGTGATCTCCTGATCAGTTCCCACCCAAGGCTGGCCAGACCGTGGGTGAAAACCAGTCAGGAGGGTCCTGGTTTTGGACATCATCCATCTGCCAACCCTCATTCAGGGCTGGGGGTTTAACCCCAGCACTTCAGTTGGCTTCTGCATGGTTTAAGCTTAAGTGACACTGCAAGTGGCGAGGTTTTCCTGGGGAGACCTCACAAAGGGAGCTTGAAGTAGAGCTCATATTTGATGATATGCTTCTTCACTTAACCATTTTGGCAGTAGTGAATAAGTCTCGAGAATATTGGCAAGAAAAGCTTAGTTTTAAATACTAGGATTATTTTACTTTTTAGTGTTTTCTGTGCTGCAGAAGTGTGCATCCACAAGGGATGAAAATGGAGCAGTTTTAAATACTGCCTCTTTTCCCTTTTTCCCTTTTTCCCTTTTTCCCTTTTTCCCTTTTTCCCTTTTTCCCTTCCTTCTTTTTTTTCCCTTTTGCTTTGGAAATCCAGTTTGGTTTTGGCTGTGGGAGGAATTAACATCTGAAACACTGAGGCTCGTTTCTTGCCTGTTGAAAGGTTGGAAAGCTGTCACCTCGGGCGCTTTTGTTACAAACCCTGCAGAGGCATTATTTTTTGTCATTTACACCCCCAAACATATCTTGCAACATTCCTATTGCTTCTGAGAGAATGTCTCGTATCTGAATATGTTTCTGACAGCTGCTGTTCCTCTGGTAGCACTGTCAAGCAGCTTGGTTCGGGACCTCAGTCATCCAAAGCTTCCTTCCCCAAAGTTGCTTTTGCATAGGCAAATGATGTTACCTCTGCACCATCACTCCTGCTTTATGGTGGTTTCCTGCTGTATACAGGGTAGCTGAAGGGGGTGATACCAATGAGAAGAGCTGTGCAAGCTCTAGAGGACACCCGCAGTTTGCTCATCTCTGTCTGCAACATGATGCACATCTCTGCAAGCCAGTCAGCTTGTGCCTACAGCAGCTTGGGGGCCAGAGGGCAGCTGTATAGATGGAGATGTAGATGAAGAGTTGCCAGCCTTGGAGTGGAGCACCTCTGCATCCCAGTGGTGCCATTGGGCTTGATGTGATGGGCCTTGCTCTGGGAGTGCTGCTCTCTCTAAATGCAGGTGCACTGTGGCCAGTGTTTGCTAGATGTGGTGGACATCATGCTGTTGCTGTCTCCTGAGACTGTGCTGGTGGGGGCTACCAGTCACCACAAGAATTGTTATGTTATGGCCTCTTTTCCACAAGCCATGCATGGGAGACCACAGGGAGGTGTAAAGTGCTTTACTTTAGCTCACCTTTGCTAGCTTCTGGATTAGCAAAGGTTTCAGACTGTCCAGAGTCTCCTTGGAGAGAGTGCAGTACCATGGTCCTGGTGTGAAGCTCCTCTGGTGTATATATAATGTGACTCGCTGTGTTCCTCTGCAGGCAGGAGCATTGGAAACTGCTGGGCAACCTGAAGACTACAGTGGAGGGTTTGGTGTCCACCAGCAACCCAAATGTCTGGTCCAAGTATGGCGGCTTGGAACGGCTCTGCAGAGACATGCACAGCATCCTCTACCACGGGCTCATCCACGACAAGGTGGGGCTCTGTCCTGCCAGCACCGCTGTCGGGCGGTAGCACCTCCAGTGCCTGTCACGGGCAGGTGGGACAGTCCTGTCTGCTGCAGCTCGAGAAACCTGGTGTCTCCACTGCTGTGGTTAGCTGTGTTGGTAATGGGAGCCGGCAGCCCACCCCACGCTCGGGGGGAATGGGGTCTCTCTCCAGGCTCTCGCTGTGCCTTGCCGTTGCTCATCCAGCCATCCCCCCTTCTGTGGCTCCCTGGAAGAATTTCTCTTTCCTGCTTGTGTGCAGAGCCCCAGAGATCTCCCATTCAACTTGCAATTACCAGCACAATTAAATTACAAGTGGAAGTTGAAGCAAATCTGCAAGGGATGCCTGGGGCCAGGCTTCCCAGCAGCAGGTCTACCACCCAGAGAGCCATGCAGAGAGGAGAGTGATGCAGAGGAGCCCCAGGCAGCTTGCATGGGCCAGCTGGGACCAGGAGCAGGAAGACTGTACCTATGCAATGCTGCACTCGAGCTAATAAGCCCTATAATGATGCTGCTCTCTTCCCATTAGTCCCCAGCAGCATGGACCAGGGACCTTCTCTGGGAGATCTGCAGAAGCTACCTTTTGTATGTGAGGAGTGCAGATCTCCCCTCTGATAGGCATGCTGTTAACAGGCTTCAGGAAGTGAGATTGAAATGATTTATGCTTGTCTGTCTGTTGGTAACAGTTCATGCCAGACCCTCGAATCAGGGTGGCGTTTTGCCTTCATCAATGCTTTTACTGTAGGCAAAGGCAGCTCTTTTACTTAGAAATGTTTCTGCTGCTTGGGCACATGTGACACCAGCCAGGGTATAAGAGCTGCAAAGGGAGTCCAGTAAAAATACACTTTTCTAACAGCAGTTATCTCATAGTTGCTCCAGCGAAACACTTCCTTTTACTTATTATTTTTACCAACCTTTTTCCTACAGCCGGGAATAATTTTAAAAAAGGTGAAAAAAATCCATATTTACATCTTAAGAGAACCAGGGCAAGAGTTTTCTAAACTTTTGAGTGAATTTTATTTGTCCAGAAAACTGCAATTCTGTCTAGAGGACTAATACTGATGTGTTAGTTCTCTAGTCTTAAAAAAGCAACCCCCCCCCCCCACCAAACAAATAAACCACAAAACAGGACCCATTCCTCTGACATTATGAAAGAGGAAATAGAGATGGAAGTAAAAAAATCAGCCTTTTGGCAAAGAGAGACATTTTGGGGCTGTGTTTACAC
>NW_008621091.1:0-24163 GCF_000691845.1 Merops nubicus | reverse complement strand
GGGAAAGAGCAACTTGCTGCAGTTCCTCTTTAATGGGAAGGATAAGTAAGAACAAAATAACTCATTGTCTGAATAAAGCTGAGGCAAAGGACAGCAAAGGGCTGATAGAAATGCAATGCCAAGTTTCTTACCTGGGATGCTCTGCTGTGCTGGTGTCCTCAGTGGTGACTTTAGTCAGGAGAGAGCAGTGGTTGCTGGTTTTGGGGGGATGTGTTTCCATGTTGCCCTGTGTCCCCTTGATGAGGTCTGACTCTACCATTCCAAGCCATCAGGACTGTCCTCCAGGTCTGGCTTCAACAGGAAGAGTAATGGTGACATGGGAACTTGATCAACCTTGAACTTGGCAGACCCGTGGTTGATCTTTTGGATCCTTATTGCACTGCAGCAGGGATGTGAGGCCTTCAGCACCACGTCCAATCTCTGTCCCAAGACCTCTCCTGTCTTCACAGTATGAAGGACTGGGATCTTACCCAGTGGAAGAAGAGAAGCTGGGGGATCTGTTGTCTGGTCACTTGTAGGCTGAGCACAACTCACAGGTCACCATGGGAGGAGCAGGAGACAGCTTATCTACATCATGACAGTGTTTTTTGGCTTGGTCTTTGCTGCTTTTCCTCTGCTTATTTTCTGGTCAGGGGCTGTTCTTTCATAACAGCAAGGGGTGAATGGGAGATGTCATTTACTTGGACTTGGGTGGTGATTTCTAACCGTGCCTGTCCCGGGCAGGTGTGCTGCAGACAGAAGGATTACTGGCAGTTTGTGAAGGACATTCGCTGGCTAAGTCCTGGCTCTGCTCATCACCTGGAGAAGGTGGGTTCCGGCTGGGTGGCCTTGCGTGCCCGGAGGGGAGGGGAGAGGGCAGCTGGGCTCTGGGCCTCGCTCTTGGGATTGATCGCCTTGACTGTTGGCCTGCCAGGGGGGAAGCGGCTCCACGGCTGGTGGAGGCTGAAGCAGCCGCCTGTTTGTGGAGCAGCCACGTCCCGGGAACTCAGCGTGGAGCTCGGTGTGGCCTGGGCTGAGACAATTAGCTGATTATTTCTCCCAGGCCAATCTCCAGCTCAGCTTGGCTGGCTGCAGTGGGCATCACCAAGGGAACGGGCACAAGTGGCGCTTGTGTGTCTGCAGGGATGATTCATCCCTCTGCAAACCTCTGAAGGTCTGGGCTGTCCCATTCTGGGTTGTGCCTTGACTCTGCCTTTGGTTCTCCTGGGCTCGTGCCAGCTGCTGGCACACAGCATTGCTCCTGATCCTTGGCTACCCTGTGCTGACTTCCATAGTCCCTGCCATGGATCGGCACAGGGGGCTGACAGCCGGTGGTGCCTATGTCCAGCCTGCTGCTGGGGGTTTGTGGGGTCTGACTACTCCAGCTCTTCAAGCTGCAGCAGCCCGGGCGTTGCTGTAACCTTCCTCAGAAAACGTGTCAGCGACAACATGACCGTCACCACCAGGGTCAGGCTGGATTTGGTAGCGTGGGGTCCCTCTGGTTCAGGGGCAAGGCACACAGGTGGGAGAGCATACAGGAGAAATTCACAGTGCTGGTGCCTGTCAGAGGACTTTGGTCTCTGGCTGACCTTTGAAGCATTCTTCCTGCCCAGTTGGTGGTTGGGGAGCTGCTGGGATGTGTTCTCTGGCGGTGACCGGTGCCGGAAAGCTGCTGTTATCAGGGGGACCGAAGCTGTGCGGCAGAACAGCCCCAGCTCTCCCGCTTGCCTCCACGTGCCTTAACCTGTGCCTGTTGTCCCTTCCCAGTTCATCAGCCTGCAGGAGGGCGGGCAGCGTGCCACAGAGGGCCCGGGGGAGCCGGCCATCGCGCAGCTCTGGCTGCAGCACAGCCTGCAGTGCCACTGCCTGTCCGCGCAGCTGCGGCCGCTCCTGGGCAACCGCCAGTACATCAGGAAGTTCTACGCAGGTAAAGAGATGTGGGCCTTCTCTTTCTTCTTAGGAAAACATCTACCTGCTGGTGTTTCCAGGCAGTGTGAGAGTGAGGGGGGACTGCAGAAAAGGTGGTTTGCATGTGAACAGCCAGCGCTGTCAAACCATGTTTGGTGAGAGGGACCCCCCCGAGCAGCAGTCTTCTCTCCCCAGACACTGCCTTCCTGCTCAGTGACGCCCACGTCACGGCCATGCTGCAGTGCCTGGAGGCTGTCGAGCAGAACAACCCCAGGCTTCTGGCTCAGATCGACACCTCCATGGTGAGTTGGGATCCTGGCTTTTCCATCTGGCTCTCCCCAGGTGCTGGCTGGCTGGGGCTGCTCGTGCGAGGTCTTGTTTGGGGCACGCGGAGCCCTTAGACAAGGGGCTGGATTTGGAAGGAGCTGCCTTTGCGAGCCTGGCAGAGGTAGGGGTGGGGGGAAGCTGGCTGTGTGATGCCTGTAGTGGGACACCTTGGTTGTGTCCGGCATCAAGGATTTGAGTATGAAGATCTGAGGACCAGTTCCATGTAGGAAGCACCTCTAAAGCCCTCTGCAGCAGTGTCAGGCTTTGGGGCCAGCAAGCAGAGCTGCCTGGTTGTGAGGGACAGCCACCCTCCGGGGGGACAGCAGCACCCCAGGCCACCTGGGTGCCCACTGCTGCTGGTGATGCAGCCCCGTGCCAGCTGCCCCCTTCCTGGAGGAGGGGAACAGTGGCTGCTTTCTTTGCACAGAGGTCCTCAGAGGAGATAAATGGATGAGGCTCCATTGAATGGGGGCTGTGTTATTTCAGCTGGCTGGCACGTCACTGCCATCCCTGTGCGCATCAGATCCTTCTGCTGGGACAAGAGAGATGTGTGACCACAACGCTGAAGGACACGAGTGCCGTGTGCCTGGGGCGCCGGCCTGCCTGGATCACTTCACTGAGAGACTGGTAATTTCCCAATGGGAGCCCGCTGTGTATCTGCCAACCAAGAGCCGCTTCGCTCTTGTACTGCCCCGTTTTTCCCTCCCCACCCTCCTGCCTCCTGTGCTGCCACATCCTTTGCTGGCTGGTGACCAGGCACTGGCAGGTCGATTCCTTTCCGCTGCTGTTCCTTTGACGTATAGTCTCATAAATGCTGATTTATTAATGATGTCACCTCTCCTCAGCTTACCAGGAAGAGCGAGGGTCTGGCGGTGACCAAGAGTCAGAGCCTGACTGCCCTGCCTGCGGCCCCGTACGTCCCTGCTGCAGGCTGCACGCAGCAGCGCTGTTTTGGGTCCTTCTCCAGCCTCCACCATCCAGACTCCTCTGGCCTCTCAGGTATTGAGGGTGGACTGAGAAGCTCAGGATATACCCAGAAACTGTGCCTTTTTTTCTGGTTTTGGATTCGTTGCGGGGGATGGGTACAAGAAGATCTCTACCCATCCCTGGAGCCCCCAACACAAGAAGGATGTAGATGTATTTGAGTGTATCCAGAGGAGAGCCACAAAAGTGATTAGAGGGCTGGAGTACCTCTGCTATGAAGACAGGCTGAGAGAGTTGAGGTTATTCAGCCTGGAGAAGGGAAGGCTCAAGGGGAACCTTGTAGCAACCTTCCAATACCTGAAAGGGGCCTATAAGAAAGCAAGGGAAGGTATTCTCAAGGGTTAGTAGTGACAGACAAGGGGTAATGGTTTTAAGCTAGAAAAGGGTAGATTTAGGTTAGACATTAGAAGAAAGTTCTTTAATATGAGGGTGGTTGATCATTGGAACAGGCTACTCAGAGGGGCGGTGGAGGCCCCATCTCTGGAGGAATTCAAGGTCAGGCTTGATGGGGCCCTGAGCAACCTAGTTAGTTAGAGATGTCCCTGCTTATTGTAGGGGGGTTGAACTAGCTGACCTTTAGAGGTCTTTTCCAACACAAAACATTATATGTTCTACCTGTGAGGGGATGGAGATCCCTGGCCTTTGCCCATTGTGGGAGGGCATGCCGGTGTGAAGCCACAAGCTAATTGTAGGGTGGTCTGCTTGTGCCACGGTGTGTGACATTTTGCTCCTGCCTCTGTTCAGACAGGAGACCAGCAAGCTCCTCTGTCAGCTCCAGTGCCAGCCAGCCCCAGGAGCGCTGCCCGTCCAGCCGGTCTTCTTCCTTCAGTGAGGGCAGGTCCCCTCTGCAGCAGCCTAGCTCTGTCACCTGCTTCCCCGTCCCCTCACCCAAAGAGCCCTTCTCTCCGGCCAGTGAGATGAGCTCCAGCACCACCAGCCAGAGCGAGGACGTGTGGGCGGGGAGCCAGGACGACGCGCAGAGCGACGTTAACGACGGGCCGGAGTACCTGGCCATCGGGAACCTGGGGCGCCGGGGCCGGGCCTGCAGCAGCACCAGCACCAACAGCACCAAGAGCAGTAGCTCCAAACTCTTCTCCTCCAGCAGCTCCCAGAAGCTGGACTCCATCTCGTCGCTGGGGGAGCAGGGAGCAAGCGGAGGTGGAGGCAGAGGCCTGAGCCTGTTGCGCCGATCCAGCTTCTCGGAGGGACAGTCGTCGGCTCCCCAGAGCCTTCTCAAGAAGAGCCACGTGCGCTCGCACTCCGACACGAACGTGGCCTCGGGGAAGTCGCACGGTAATGGGGCAGCTTCTGTGGGCTGCCTTTGGGGTGTGGGAGTCCCTGGTACCGGCAGGCTGATGCTGACCGCTGCTTTGACCCCATGGATCAGGTTGGCGAGAGGTTGGGAAGTTTGGTCTGCCCTTAGCTTTCCTGCTCTGCACTGGAGTGACGGGCTGACTTCTTGCTTCCCAGAAAGCCCTCAGCTGGTCTGTTACTAGTATTGGCAGTTTTTACGAAAAAGTTAGAAAATGGCAGCAATGCTGTGACAGTAGCCATCCTTGTTTCCTACTGGCCTTGCCCAGCTGGGGCATGGAGCCATGGCAGGGTACTGGGCTGGGGCTTGGGCTCATCCTACTAGTAACCTGCTGGGTCCTTCTGTGCTCTTCAGTGGGTGAATGCATGGTGTGGGGGGAAGAGGGATGTGAGAGGACAACCACTTTGTGGGAGTCTGCCCTACCAGTGCTGCCTTCATGGGAGAAGGGGAGGTCCTTGCTGAGTAGTAACTAGACTGTCTCTGTTTTTTCTCCCTTAACGCTGCCCTCCTCCTCCTCTGTCTGCTCAGGAGGCCTCAGGGATATCACCATTATAATAGAAGATCCAGTGGAAGGTTTGGGAGCCAGTATAACAGCCTTTCATTAGTGATCATTGCATCAAGTTCAAGATTTCCATCAATCCATTAGTGTCCATTTAGAAAACAAAAAAGATTGTTTCTTTTCTGTGTCCTAGATGGTGCTTTGAAGCATGAGCAGGTTTATGCATGTGACCTCACTGAAGACCCCAGCTTGGTTTTTGGGAGCAATAGACCTGATCCAGAACGGCACCCAGCTCCCCTGCATGGTGTTAGGGATTGCTGGCCACCAAGCCCCTGAGCTGTGTCCCCTGCCCTTCCCTCCACCCCACTGCCTTGGGAGCCAGGAGAAGTTTTCTCTCTCCCCCAGAAAATAAAGGCTGGCAGCTAAGCTAAGTAGGCTTAGTTTTCCTTTCATTTAGTGGATCTGTGGCACAAGGAGGTTTGATGTTGGCTGGGTTGAGGCCCATCTCAACCAGCCATGCTTGCACCCACAGCCAGGACTTCCAGGTGCTTTTCTGGGCTTGAGGAGGTTTCTCCCTGAGCAGAGGTGCTGGGGTGCTGCCATGCCTTTGCCCCACATGCAGAAAGAATCAGCAGCTCAAAAAAATTGTGCCATTTTCTTTTGCATCCCTTGAACAGCAGCACTGGGTTTGTTGAGCTCACATCTGGGTGCTGAGGGCTCTGCAGCTGGGAAGGCTCCTTCCTGGACATGGTGGGCATTCAGACAGACATGTCCAGCCTGGTGTCCTGCTCCAGCAGAGGATGCTCAGCACTGCTTTGCTTTACCCTTCGGCAGCAGGCTCTGTTGTACGTGGCATCCCCCAGGCTGCTGATCGTGAGACTATTTCTGTGATGGTTTTCAAGAGGGTTGAGGTGGCTGTAGGATACCCTGCCAGGCTGCAGCAATTAGCTATGAGAGCCTCCCAGCCCGAGAGGTCTCCTTCATCACCCAGCCTCTGGGGTGGGTTAGTCCCAGACCCCATCCTGGTGGCTGCTGCTTCATTGTCTTGGCAGGGAGATGCTTAAATGAGTGAGCTCTGGAGCCTCCAGCCACATCAGGCTTATGGCACAAAGCTGATAGCAAAGAGGAGTAGGAGGCTGAGAGGTTGCCCTTCTGTTGTAGCAGCCAGTGCTTGCCCCGTGTCCACACCAGTGTGCTCCTGTTCGGGTGTTTTCAGTCTCCTTCAGCAGCCCTCCATCATGCAGCTGCTCCATCCGGGCGCTCCCTGGGGCTGTGGCTCCCTGCAGAACACCAGCCCTTCCTTGCTGGTCCCTGGTCAGGCCAGCTCCTGGCGGTCCCCACCGGCTCAGCCTGGCAGGGAGCAGCACACGGTCCGTGCGTGGGGCAGAGCCCTGCCCGCAGCCTGCGTAGGTCACCTTGAGCACTGCAGCCCAGGCTCCAGGGCTGTGTGCAGGGAGCTCTGGCTTCTAGTTCAGCAAGAGCCTGTCCTTCAGATGCCTCCTTCCACTCTTGTCCAGGCTGCTTTGCAGGGCTGGGAGCCCCACAGAACCCTCAGCTGCTCAGGTTTCCCCTTGCCTCATGACTCTGCCCTGGGAGATAGCTCTTCTCTTGGAGATGTGCCAGCAGAAAGAAGGGGCTGGCAGAGTTGCTTTATGGAGCATGTTGTATCCTCCAGCTCTGCTAGGGCATAAAGAGTGGAAGCCTCAGAACTCAACTGCTCCACGGCTCTCAGATTCTCTCCTTTCCCCTTCTCCTCTTCTGCCTGAAACACCTTTCTAGTTTTGTCCCCTCCTGGGCTTGCCCTCAGCTGTTGAATGGAGCAGGAAGATGTCCCTCCTTGCTTCCCATCCATTTGTGCCTGCCTGTGTGATGCTGAGTCCTTTCATTTCACCCTGTACCACGGCTGGACACCTCCAGGATACTGATGTGTGCCTGGTGTGGTCTTCTCTTCCAGAGTCCCATGGCGACCCAGGTGGAGGGAGGGGGTTGGTCTCTGCTTCCACCCAGAGCACTGAGCTGAACACACCCAGCTCCCTCTACATGGAGTACGGTGAGTACATCCTGGTCAGGCTGCTCCATTGGCTGCCATGGCCTCAGCTTCTGGCACCTTCCTGTGGGATGTTTTTTGCCCACTGACAGGGCTCATTAGTGTGAGGACAGCAGCAGGTCCCTCCCTCACACATTCCTCTCTTGGTTTTCTAGACTCTGGACAGTACCTGAGCTCGGGGGAAGGGATTTTCCGAAGACCCTCAGAAGGACAGTCCCTTATCAGCTACCTCTCTGAGCAGGACTTTGGGAGCTGTGCAGATCTGGAGAAGGTGAGGGAGGCAGCAGCAGCCTGTGTGCATTGGGAAATGTACCTTCCTGCATGTTCAGTGATACTCCCCTCCATGGGGAAGATAATCCTGTAATATTTCCTGCTATAGAGCTGTGCACAGAACTTGAAGGTTGAGTTCCTGATTGTCTGACAGCTAGGATCTGCCCATCCAGCATATATACAACAGCTTTGAAACACATTAGGGCTCCTCAGGGACGTGTGCTGACTCGCTAGAGTGGATTTGTTGCACATTCTCTTTGTAGGATACCCCTTGTATTTTACGAGTATTCTGGCACCCACAAAGGCTTTAGTTTCTAAGTACTCATAGAAGAGTCAGGTTTCATAGGGTTGACAGGGATGTCTTCTGCCACCCTCTATGAGTAATAAGCTCTTCTGTGTCACAGGTGGGGATCAAGATTTTACCAAGTCTTCCCGCTTCCTCTCTGGTACAGCCCTGAATTCTTTTGCTCTTGCCTTGCAGGAGAATGCCCACTTCAGCATCTCAGAGTCCCTGATCGCCGCCATTGAGTTGATGAAATGCAACATGATGAGCAGGCAGCTGGAGGAGGAGGAGGAGGAAGACAGTGACAAGGAGATTCAGAAGCTCAAACAGAAGATTCGCATTCGGCGCCAGCAGATCCGCACCAGGCACCTGTTTCCTACCTGCCAGGAGATGGGCTCAGACAGTGGGTGATGTGTTTTGGGCTCACCAGCTAGTGGGGTGTGGGTGTTCTGTCCATCGCCTGTCCTTAGAGCATCCCACCTTCCTGCTATTTGTGGGAAACAATCATACTGCTACCAAGGTGCTCCAGAGGTTTATGAAACTCTGCTGCCATTGAAGACCATCATGAGACTGATACTGTACACTGGTAACACTGGTGTTCTGCTGTCAATAGGTTATGGAATTAATTTGATTTTTGACCCATAGTGTTTTCCATCCTTGACCTCAATCCCTCCCTGCCTTAGCTATCAGCTTCTCCCTTAGCTGTCAGTGACCCTTCAGACCACTGCCACTGATGGCCTGGCTGTATGGCATTCCTCCCAGGTCTTGTGGACAGCGGATCCCTGTTCAGCTCCCACGGCTCCATGCGCCTCTCTGACTCCGGCTCCGCAGAGGATGTGGAAGAGTTCGAGATCCGAGGTAGGAGGGAATGCCTGTGTTGGCTTCTTGCGTAGGGACAGACTTCTCCTTGGTGTGGTTGTGCGAGGCCAGTCCCAGTGAAGAACAGTGTCCCTCTCTGACCTTCAGGATGGCTTTTCCCAGACCAATGGCTGAATTCTGAGCATGAGCAGAGCAGCCAGTTTCCCTCATGTGGTGGCATGACTTTCCTTCAAAATTCTCTAACCCTCTAGCATTCAGTACCTTTGGCTGGTAGGTGGTTTCCATTCCATTCCCTTGTCCACATAGTGGCTGTCACAGCTGGAGAGAGGTGGGAGAGCTGCCATTCTGCTCTCTCCCTTCCCAGGCAGAAGGAGTTGTAGCTCTGACCACTTACCTCATGGATGGCAGTGGTGGACACTGATCACAACCTGACCTGTAATATGTATAATCTCTGCTCCTGGCAGCTTGGTTGACTGAGCTTATTGCCCACAGGAGACCTGTCTGGATCCCTGGTTGCCCCTTTCCTTCAGAGCCTTGTTCATTATCTGAGGTGGATGACTGATTTCTTAGCAGTAACCTCCACCTCACTGACTTTAAGAAGATGGAGCAGCCCAGTCTCCAGCTATAAGCTTCCCATCTCTTGACTGTTGACAGCAATACCCTCCTTTCAATCCCTGAGGGCTGGATTTTAGGCTTGGTTTTGAAGCCCATGGAGGAGTGTATGAATTCAGTTCTGGCCTTCTCTCATACAATTGCTGCTCTTGTTTTATGCCCTTTTCTCTTTGGCTTGGCCAAAGCACTGAAGTCAACTGTTTTGTCATCACCATGTTGTACAGATGGTAACGATGGATCTAACCTGATTCAAATGTCCAAGAACGGCCTCTCAGTGTCAATGGCTTCCTTGTTCTCAGGTAGTACCCCGCAGTGCTCCCCTGCAGCGTGTGTGTGTGTGTGTGTGCAAAGGTGTGTGTGTGAGCATGTGCACACTTCTTAGAAATCTGCCTGACTTGAGAACTCTGAACAGTATCATCCAGACATCAGCAAGAAACGCTGTGGCAGGATGGAGCAGAGGGGAGCCAGAGGAGCTCTGCTGTGGGCTCCATGACCCAGCTCACTTTGCCAGGCAATATTTTGGGCATACCAAATGTGCCTGCTGTGGTGAAGACCTGTCTTACTTGGGGTAGGGCTTGGCAGGACAATGGCACAGCTCTGGGGCTGTCTAGCTGCTGAAACCTGAGCCTGGGCTGGTTGAGAGCAGACTCCTCTATAGTGCAGGAGCAGGTCTCCATCCCAGTTGCCTTGGGGAATGTTCCCTGCTTGACTCAGCAGAGCTGGCGTGCTGTAGCTCTGATCAAACCACGGCCAATCCTTACTGTCCTGCTCAGACTTGACATGAGAAGAATCCTTCCAGAAAGAAGTCCTAGAGGGAGAAGCAGTGAGAGCAGAGGGGGCACAGTCAGTTTGTTCACACTGGAGGCCCTGGGCACAGGGATCACATGCAGGCAGGTGTTGCTAAGTGGTTTTATTGTTTACAGTACTACTAGATAATCCTTCTGGTCTGCTGGCTGTGTTTAAATAACCTTCATGTGCTCCCTGTTTGCTTTAGCAAGGGAACAGCCTACGTGGGCTGCTGCTGATGTCTCCTGCCAGGTGTTTGGCACCAGCATGTTGTTCCTGCTGGAGATACTGGTGCTTGGTGCTTCCCTGTCAGCCCTGCTGTGGCCTGTGTTTACAGCCCAGGGGAGGCTCATCCTAGCCTGGAGCTGGCAAGCAGGGACTGGGGTGACATCCTTGGGTTTGGGGGCTGTTCATGAGCCCCCTGAGGACAATTCCACGTGGTGATACTGGGCAGCTGACTGAAACCTTTTGGGAAGTGTCTGCAGTTAAATTTGTGAAGTGAGAAGTGGCAGGATCCCAGTGCTACCCTCTCTCCCCAGAGCCCGGGGTCAGATTGGACTCCCTCTGCCATCCCTGAGACACAGCCAGTGCCTGAGTGTGCCAGCTCTGCTTCCCCAGAACACTTGGCCCACACTGTGCTGTGTGTGCCCTGCTCTTTGCTTGTGGTCATTGTAGTGTAGCACCATGCAGCACCTTCCTGCACAGAGCCGAAGGCACCAGAGTGTGGCAGGTATGTCTGGCTGGTGCCCCCCACAGTCAGGGGGCTGCATTTCCCTGAATTCTCTGTTTTCTGCAGCTAGAAGTCCTTTTGCATGGTGTAGACCTGCAGATTCCTTAGCATTAGGAAGCTTTCTTGTGCCCATTTCTAGCAATGGATGTCAAACAAGGATGGTCAAACATCCATACTGAACTCCACCAGCATGAGTCTGTACATTTAGGGTCTGGACTAGGACTTGCTCCCCTTGCTGTCAGGGCAGCCCTGCTCTTCCCCAGGGAGCTGACAGTTCCAGGGGGATTTGCACTCTGCTCAGCCAGCCTGTGATTCCCATGGCCTCATGTGTGGTTGGTGCCTGGCTCTTCTGCTGACCACTTGCCCAACTAGGAAAGATGGTATCATCAACAGGCAAACCAGCAACCAATCCCTTTGCTTTTGAATAATACACCAACAATCCAAGGTGGCCCACCACTGGAGGAAGGAATGAGTTAATGCACTCACCCACAGCACATCGTGTGAAGAAGGAAGCAAGCTGACTCCAGAACTATGCCATGGTAGATGGAACCAGCCAGACAAGGAGTCCAACTATGTAGTAGCTCCCCAGAGAGAGACTCATCATCTTGCCCCACCATCCTGAAAGCTCCACTTGCTACAAGGCTAGGGAGCCCTTTCAGTAAGCAGAACCCCTCCAGCACATCCACTATGTAAGCAAACCTTCCAACTGCACAGCCAGCAGAGTCAGCTCTTGTAGAGATGGCTTCTTGTCCCACCTCCAAGTTAATGTGGAAGGTGGGGGCACCTGGTGGTGATCTCCTGATCAGTTCCAATCAGGAGGGTCCTGGTTGTGAACATCATCCATATGCCAATCCTCATCCAGGGCTGGGGGTTTAACCCCAGCACTTCACTGGCTGGGATCAGATGGGCTCTCTGGGGCCAGCCTCCTCGGGGTGGAGGAGCAGGGACCCCAAGCTGTGCCTTCCCTAGCTGAGCTCAGGGCCCATTGGCTGCAGGCGAGCTGCAAGCCTGTGTTTGGGGCATGCTGTAGTCACTGCAGACCCAGTTCCTAGAGCTCCCCAGGGGTACAAAACGGGAGACCTGCTGGGCTAAACATTGTAGCATTGGCCTCTCTTTTGTCCTGACCTGGAGTACATGCCCCTTACATGCCCTCCTTCCCTTTTCTGGGAGTTTGTCTGCAATGAAGCAGGGTTTCTGCCTGCCTTGTACTGCTGGAAGAGTCTTCTGTCCCAGTGTCCTTCTACCATTGGGATGAATTCCTTGTTGGGTTTTAACCTGCTGAAAGATGAGTGGTTACAGTACTGCTGGGTAGTGCCTGGCACCTGAGGCTGGCACCAAGGAGGGACATGGGGCACCTCAGGGCTGTTGGGGAGCTGATGGAGGTGTGGAGGCAGCAGGACCCCAGTGTCCTGCACCTTATCTTGAACACCTTGCTCCTCAGGAGAGGGGACTGTGTCCTCTGCAGAGGGCTGGACCTGTGGCTGCTGGCCCACTCTGCATGGCTACTGACATGTCTCTGGAGCTCCGGGCTGAGGCTGCCAGCCCTGGCCGTGCAGTCCTGGACAAGCTGTGGCTTGGCCATCCTCTGACCTTACAGCTTGCAGTCAAGTAGAGAGGAGGGCTCTGTGTCCCATTGCTAATCCCCTGCAGTATCTGTACTGTGTGTAGAGAGCTACTACCTTCTTGCTAACCTTTGCTGTCCTGCCCTTCTAGCTCTGGTGTGTGTACATGACATGGTTCAGGCCACATCACTGCTAGGACTTGGTGTGTGACCTGTACCAGCAGCCACTTGTCTCCCCCACGCCCCAGGCTCACTGTTCTCACAGCATCCCACCATGTCCTTCCCTTGTAACTCAGACAGGCGACTGAGTAGACTGCACCTCTCCTTGTGCTCCTTGCCACTGGTAGAAGTTGATGCTGTAGTTTCTGTGCTTTTGAACAGCTTGATGAGTTTTACAGTGAAGCTTTGGTTTGAAATGAGTGTATCCCCCTGTCCTGCCCCATCTGCTCCACCTTGTCTGTTTGATTCAGATGCAGACATCAAGAGGAACCCAGATTCCAGCAGGAAGTCCTTTCTCTCCTCAGAATCCATGTAAGTCTTTGACTTGTGGTGAGAGGTCTTGGTACCAGATTCCCCTTCCTGCTCAGCTCTGTGCTTCCATGTGCAATCAGCTGCTGTTTTGCACTGGTGTGGACATCCCTCCCTCCCCCTCTCCTTTCCTCCCCGTAGCAGTGGGGCAGTGGGTCCTAGTCTTAAATGTGGGGAGCAGCACCTCGGATGATCGGGATATTCACTTGAGGTAGAGATGATAAGGCATGGTGTGAGGAGAGATGCCCTTACCTCCTAGTAGATGAGAAGCTGGGGAGAGGACTTGGCTGAACCTGGAGCCTCTGGACTGGCTGCTGGCTCTGAGCCTCCCCTGCCTCCCCCCTCTCTGGTGGGACAGCCTGTTAGACTGGTGCTGCTGCCTTCTCTCCAGCCCTCGCTGCTGTGCTGTGACCCAGAGGTGGAACCGCTGGCACACAGAGATGCTCCAGACTCTGTGCAGGGCAGAAGGAATTCAAATGTGAAGTGCTGAGTCCTTTCCAGTACTGCCCTGGGGTTGAGAGGTGGGGGCTGTGGGGAGGTGAATCACAACCTATTTTAAGCATAGCTGCTGTGTTAATGCTCACAGGAAAAACACCTTTGGGATGCAGGGGCCTATCTGCTTGCTGGGTGAGATACAAAGCTGTGGCTGTGCTGGGCAGCACTTTGGGTGGGTTTGTACAGGCAGAGCAGTTCCTTCTGGCTCATACAGACACTGGCTCTCCCTTTGCAGCTTCCCCTCTGAACAGGCATAGGTTTTGTTAAATAAAATACATTTTGTTTGCCTTCCTAAACAGTTATCCCATTAGCCAGCTTTGTTTGGGGACAGCTGCAAAGTCAGAAGTCAATCACATATATCAATTTGAAGCCTGTGTAGCAGTGCAGAAATAAGGTACCAGAGTTGAAAGGATCTTTGGCTTGAGCTGGAACCAGCATCAAGAGTTCTGAGACGGGCACAGCTGTGAGACCTGAAACTAACCATTCCCTTTGCTGTCTAGATCCCACTCCTTCCTCAATTCCAACTCGGCAGAGGCTGTGGCCATGGGCTTGCTGAAGCAGTTTGAGGGCATGCAGCTCCCAGCTGCCTCTGAATTGGAGTGGCTGGTCCCTGAGCACGATGCCCCACAGAAGGTAGGGGTGCAAGTCCCCGGTCAGCAGTTGCATTTGATGTTCCCCAAAACCCTGGCTTCAACCCGCTGCTGAGGGGCTTTGATAGTCCCTGTGATGCCTTTGTGCAGCTGGAGGAGGGGGTTTGTCCAGCTCTGGAGATGGGTGCAGCTGAGTGGGATTATGCCGCCACAGGCTCCTACTGCAGAGTGCCTGGATCCCTAGGGACATCCCTTCTCCAGCCACCATTCAGCTGGAGCAGCAGCTCAGTGATGCAGTTTTCCAGAGGGTTTTCCTCAATTTTCCAGAGTGCTGCAGTTGCAGGTTTCTGGCAAGCCAGCCAGGTGCATTGCCTTTGCAGTACCGGGCAGGGATCTGACCTTCTTGCCTGCCTTTCCTAGCTCCTGCCAATCCCTGACTCTCTGCCTATCTCTCCTGATGATGGAGAACATGCTGACATCTACAAGTTGAGGATTCGGGTGCGCGGAAACCTGGAATGGGCCCCGCCACGACCACAGATCATCTTCAATGTTCATCCAGCCCCAACGTAAGGACCCACACAGTCAAGGGCTCTCTGGGAACCTGCCCTTTCCAACTGTTTTCCATCAATGCCAAGGTGGATTATCCTCTCCTTCCTGCTTGCCCAGTGGGAATTCCCTGCTCTGGGCCTGGTAAATCCATGGTGGGCACCACTGGCAGCTGGTGCTGTGAGATGGAACCAGTGCTTGTGGTCAGTGCCTTTGGTGTGCACCAAGGCACAACAGGGCTTTTCCCCTTGGATTTGTTGTCCGCACTTAAGTGGCAAAGCATGTGGCCATCTCTGCCATCCAGACGTGTGCCAGGTGCCGTCAAGGCTGGACTCATGCTTGTTGTCTTCTGTCTCTGGGCAGGAGGAAGGTGGCTGTGGCCAAACAGAATTACCGGTGTGCAGGCTGTGGCATCCGGACTGATCCTGGTGAGTGCTGGGAGCCTGACCTGTAGCTGGGGAGTGGGGAAGAACCTATGAAC
The DNA here is from genome assembly GCF_000691845.1 of Merops nubicus. Lineage (NCBI taxonomy): Eukaryota > Metazoa > Chordata > Aves > Coraciiformes > Meropidae > Merops > Merops nubicus. The sequence goes on along the minus strand of NW_008621091.1, from coordinate 9,406 downwards.
AAGTGGGAGGATGCAGAGTGGGTGGCTGGTGGCAGAGTCCAGCACAAGGTCGCTTGGGAAATGGCACGCTGCCTGTGCCAGCTCTGCCAGTGCGTTGGTGTGCACCACCCACCAGGAAGCCTTCTTCTCCAGAAGGTCTTGGGGCTGCTTGGGACAAAGAGCAGCCAGCCTGTCCTTTGGAGGGCATTTCAGATCTTGACTTTTCTAAGGCAAAGTCATGTACTTGGGGACTTAAAGCTCCCAGCAGTTTCTCCTGGGGGTGCAGCTGCAGAGCTCTTTGAGCTGGCATCTTCCTGAATGTGTAGGTAGATGTGGCTGCATAAAACTGGACTGTGGTCCCAAATGCTTTTGCAGTCAGCAGGGGTGCTTGCAGACCCCAGCACTGGGCGTGCAGGGGCTGGACGAGGCACCAGCAAGGCAGACCACCTTGCCAGTTGGGCATGCTGAGCAGTGCTGGGAGTCCAGGACGTGGCTGGGCAGAGCCCGTGGCTTGGCTCACCTCCCTCTCTGCCTGGGTCTGGCCAGATTGCATCAAGAGGCTGCGGTACTGTGAGTACCTGGGGAAGTATTTCTGCCAGTGCTGCCACGAGAACGCCCAGATGGTCATCCCCAGCCGCATCCTGCGCAAGTGGGACTTCAGCAAGTACTGCGTGAGCAACTTCTCCAAGGACCTGCTCGGCAAGATCTGGAGCGACCCGCTCTTCAACGTGCAGGATATCAATCCTGCCCTGTACCGGAAAGTGAAGTCTCTCAACCAAGTGTGGGTACGACCCTTTCCACACCACTCTGGGTGGGGTTTGGGTGAGCTGGGTGGCTGCCAGTTGTAAACTGTTCCAGAGAAGCTGGGCAGAAGCAGATATTTCGGGTTTTGAGGCTTGATACCTCAGCACTGTGGGTTTCCATTCACCTCTTGGTCTTTGTGCAGTAATACAGGATTTTCAAAAGGGATTTCTGCCTGGTGTCCAGCTGGGCTTCAGTTTATCTCCTGGACTGTGCAACGATGGGTGTGCTCGCTTTGCCCTGTGTGGTGTAAACACTTGGTAGCAGGGGAGCAGCCACTGGGGAGCAGCAGTTGTTTAACCAGTACAGGAAATGGGGCAGACCTGCTTGGCCAAGGGCCATGCTCTGTTTACTGATCCTTGTGTCCCCCCTTCCTCTCCAGCTGCTGCGAATCCAGCTTTTCCATATGAAGAACATGTTTAAGACGTGCCGGCTAGCTAAAGAGTGAGTCCTGGGCTGTGAGGTGAAGCTGGTTTGCTGTCCTGGATCCATCTGGTGGCAGTTTGCCCTGGGGACCTGTGCAGCCTGGGCAATGAGCAATGTGGGGAGAGGGGACTGGAGAGGGAGACAGAAGGAGTGGTGAGAGGGGGCTTGGTGGAGCCGCTTTGCTCTGAGCTCTGATTTCTCTGTCCTTGTAGCCTCCTAGACTCCTTTGATGCGGTGCCTGGTCACTTGACAGAGGATTTGCACCTTTACTCGCTGAGCGACCTCAGTGCCACGAAAAAAGGGGACCTGGTGCCTCGCCTGACGGAGCTCCTGAAGGCAGGCAACCTGCATGTTGAGAAGTGCATGGTAAGGCCTCCTTGCTGCCTTCTGCTCAGCTCTGCACCCTCAGGAGCACCCCTAGGAGCAGGCTTTGCTGCAAAGATAACCAATGGGGTGGCCTTTGGCAGCCATCAAATTAACTGATTAAATGCTAACTGCTCCTGGCTGCTCCACAGAGCTCCTACCCAGCACGTGTGGGATGTTTGTTACCCTGTTTTGGGTCTCCCCCATACCTGACCCATGTTGATCCTGCCTTGCTGTGCTCCATGCTGGGGAAAGGCTGTGCCACATGGTTAGAGCAGGGCACTGTGTCCTGCTGTTCTGCTCCACTCTACCTCCTGCCCTGCCTTCCAGGGAGATGAGGAGCATTTAGCTGCTTTTTTCCTCACCTTTTCTTCTTCCAGCTATGCCAAGCCAAAGGCTTCATCTGTGAGTTCTGCCAGAATGAGGGCGACATCATCTTCCCCTTTGAGCTCAACAAGTGCAGGACATGTGAAGGTGAGATGGTGGGCAGAAACAGGGAGGGTTGGACGCTGGGGACACTAAGGTCTGCCCCCAGTTTTGAGTGGCATTTGTGCTAGTGACAAGTAAAGAGCCAGCCAGACCACAGTGCCCCTGTGCATGGCCTGTGTCTCTGAACCATGTTATCACAGCACCAGATCAGCATTATAGCGGTGTTTGGTCAGAGCTGTTGGCACGGTGGAGTGTGTGCTGCCTGCCTGGGCTGCAGCAGGCAGTTGGGTTGTGACTACACCAAGAGGCTTCCTGGCTTCTCTTCTGCTGTGGTTACGGGAAGGCTGCAGCCTGCACGCAGCTCTGCTGCCCCTGTTTGGATGGCTGGAGCTGACCTTGTAGAGCAGAGAGCGTGCCTGCCAAGAAATCCCTGGACCCCTTCAGGAGTCATCCTTGATAATGGCCATCATTAATGGCCAAGCAAAACTTGTCCCTGCAGCTTGGGACCAGCCTCTGAACTGGCTTGAAATGGCTCCTGACAACATGCAGGCCTTGGTTTGGCAGGCACAGTGCCAGGGAAAACTTGCAACAGAGTCGCAGTTTCCTTGGAGAATAAGGAAAGTTTGGGGAGGGACCTTGCGTGGAGCAGGAAGCCTCCTGCCTGTGCTCCCAAAGGGTTTGCAAGCTGGGGCAGGGGCCCTGCAGCATGACTTCTTGCTGCTTGCAGAATGGTGCTAGGCCCTCACTTGTGGGGCTTGTTCTGCCATGGCTTTGGTTTGATGTGTCCTCCCGGACAAGCCTGGAGCATCCCTGCCCGGGGTGCGAAGCATCAGGCAGCCTGTGGCAGCTCTCAGTGGTGCTCTCCCCCGCAGAGTGCAAAGCCTGCTACCACAAATCCTGCTTCAAATCCACCCGCTGTCCCCGCTGCGAGCGGCTGCGAGCCCGCAGAGAGCTGCTGGCCAGGCGGAGCATGGAGTCCTACATCTCGGACTACGAGGACGAGCCGGAGCAGCCGGAGGCGGTGGCAGCCACATGAGCACGCTGCAGCAGAGGAGCAGGTCGTGGGCTTATTTCTGTGCCTGGCCGTGATCACCAGAGACAGCCACGTGGACTGGAGATGAAAAGGACTGTCGGGAGGCCTGGGGCACTGTCTCAAAGGGATCTGTTCTCCCCCCTGCAGTAGTGCTGGGGTGGGAAAGGAGCATGTGCCATCGTCTGGGTCTGCTCCAAGTACCACTCACCCTCCCTGGTGCCACTGCTTGGGGAAAGGTGGCTTCTCCTGCCTGTCCTGCAGGCAGAACAGGGACCTCTTCTGAGCAGTTGGGCATGCTGGACCAGGCAGGGCTGTGCCACCAGTCCGTGTGCCCTGCTCCACAGCAGGGTCCCCTTGGGGGTCAGCGCTTTCTGCTCGTCAGCTGGCTACTAGGAAGCTCTGGCCACATCTGCTCCTTGGAGGGGGGAGTTAGCTCTCCAAGTCCTCCAACACTCTGTCCTGCTGCTGGGGGTTGTTTGTGTGGAGGGAGGGTGGGGGTTTGGGGTGGGTTGTGCATTTAACAGCTCCCTTTCTCAGATCTGGCTTGGGACGCTGCTGGAAGGTATTTGCTCTCACTCCAGGGTCAGAGCAGAGGAGGTGGTGGTGGTGAAGATGCCGGAGTTCTGCCTGGCCTCTCGGCGCTGTCTCTGCTGAGGTGCTTTCCCTGCCCTCTGCAGCCTGTGCTGCCAAGGGGCATTGCCCCTGAGCAGCTCAGTGCTGCTGGGATTTTGGCAGAGGCAGATCCCCATGGCCAGAGATGTGGTAATTGAAGCTTCTAACCCTGCTTCCTCCTTGTGCTGCCGGCCTGTCCTCCAGGGGGGAACATCTCTTCCTCTAAGGGTGACATGGGACCTCACTCTGGTGACACCAGGACCTGCCTTGTGTGCAGCTGCCTTCTGCCTGAGACCTGTTGGGGTGCTGGTGAAGGCTCAGCCCTCCAGCCACATGTCCCGAGCCTCTGTCTCAGTGTGTTCTTTTAGGTTGGGTTTTTGTTTTTTAATCTCCTGGATTTGGTTTTATTTTTTTAATGCGGTTGTTTGTATTTTTAACTGTATGTTCCCTTCCCCCCCCGCCCCCCGCAAGGAGGTGCTGCTTGAAATGCCTCTTTAGGGAACATGATCTGCTTGGGACTCAGCAGTAGATCATCTCCAGGCCTGTCCTGCTGCTGGTTCCTCACCCCTGGATGGAGCTGGCGTTTGCCAGGTGCCCCCTCTCCCAGCAGATCTGCTCCCCTTGGGAGAGGTGTCCCTGAGGCAGGCAAAGCCTGGAGGCTCCCCCGCTACCATTCAGCAGGGTAGCCAGGCAGGCTGCCTGCACTGGGGGGTGCACAGGGGAGAGGGGTTTGGCACTGGGGTGCTGCAAAGGGTCAGCCCTCTGCTGATGCAGAGCTGCCTGCCACGACCGATGGCTCCACAGGGCCAGAGCTGGCTGTCCGAGGTGATCTCTGTGCCTCGGGGCTGGCGGTCAGTCGAGGAGGTGTCTCTGCATGACGGGGGGCTGCTGTAGCCCATGGCACAGGTGAGTGTCCAGCACCACCTTAGCACGGGCAGGGTGTGGGGTGGCAGTGGGGTGTTGGGAAGGATGGTGGGGCCTGTGTACGTGTGAGAATGGTGTTGAGGGACTGGTGAGCAGTAGGGTGTCAGGAGGGCAGAGGCAGTGACTCTCGCAGTGTGTGGCCTGGCTTGAGGCTGGGATGTCACCCCTTGTGGGCTGTCCTTGCAGGGGTGGCAGTGTCAGGGAAGGGGGAGAGGCTGGGACCAGGAGAGGTTACCACAGGGCTTGGTCAGGGAGGGTGGCTGCAAGCCCTGCTGCTGGGGGCCAGGTTGCTGCACAGCGGCATCTCCCCTGCTCTGCAGCGTCCTGACAAAGCCAGGTCTAGCCTGAGAAAGGGGGTTCAGCTCCCCACTCCCTCCCCTGGGATTTTTGCCTCCTGTCTTGGTTCTGCTTGTTTTCCCCAGGGGAGCAGCTGCTTTCCCACTTACTCTGTCTCTCCAAGCCCTGGGGCTGCCAGACGCTGGCCACCTTGGTCTTGCCTGTCCTCACACCAAGCCCTCCCAGAGCTGGTACCCCTGTCCCTGTAGTCGCCTCGGCAGCACACCTCCACCCACCCTGTTTTGTTTGAAGCACTTTAATGTCATGGGACAGCAGCAGAGGCTGTCTGCATCCCTTTCTAGAAGCACTGAGTGTATTTAGAGAAGAGGAGAGGGATTTTGGCTTACCTGTCACTTCCACCCTCTGCCCTGGACTATCTCTGGAAGCAGCAGGACTTGCAAAGCCAGCAGAGGTCTCCAGGGCAGGGTTGTGCCCAGCACTGACCATGGCAAGGAATGCTGGAACTGGCCACGGCAGCGAGCTCTTTGTCAGGGAGGGCAAGGGGCTGCCCTGGCTGCCAACTGGAGCCCTCCCCATGGGACTATTGCACAGCCTAGCAACGAAAATACCGTCCCTAATAAACTGAATTAATAAAGGGCCTGGTTGTGTTGTGACATCATTTCAGGTGGGGTACCAATGTGTATCCCCCCCTTGGGGCCAGCTAGAGGGATGCAGGAAGTGATGGCAGGGGGCAGTGGGGGGACAACTTGTGCAACTGATGTTGCATCACCAGCTGTCACTGGGAAAGGGTTATTGTCACCACCCCTTGACTAATTCATCTGGCTTGTGGCCTCCCCCTGCAGACTGCCCACCGGACTTGGGGCACAAGGTACAAGTCACTGAGTAAGAGGCTCGGTGTCCCTTCGCCTGTCCCTTTCCTGAGCCTGCCTTTGCTGCTGGCAGAGGAGCCCAGGGCATGACCTTGGCTGCCGCATCCCTGCTTGCATCCCTGTCCCACACAGCCTGGCTCTCCCATTGCAGCAGTCGTGCATCACCCCATAAATGCCACACACACAGGAGATACAAACTGCAAGCTCTGTTGAAGGATGTGTGTGCAAGCCCAGCGCAGCGCTGGCTCTGCATGGAGCGACGCGGGGCTCCCCTGCAGGCAGCATGGCCTGAGGAGCCGATTTGGGTGCGGGTTTCCCCAGAAAAACCCTTCTCACCCCCAATCGAAGCTGTGCTTAGCGGCAGCACTGGCATCTTGGGCTTTCTCCTGAGCACCATGGTTGTAGGAAAGGTTTCTGGCAGACACAGCCACTCCGAGGACGGGCTCTCACAGCTGCCAGCAACCCCGTGGTGACTCCAGCAGATGCCCCAGTGCTGCAGCTTGAGCAGGGGGTGATGGCAGGGAAAACAAAACCCTGCAAACCGCTGGGACTCGATGCTGTTACAGCGCCCGGGGCGATATCTAACCCAGGGCGTAAGGTGTGAGCTGGCCCCTCGGCAAAGGCGCGTCTGCCCCCACGTCGCGGAGCACGAGGAGGCTGGAGGCAGCGCCGTGCCCGTCATGGGGAGAGCGGGCGGGGCGCATAGCGACGCTCAAACTGCCCCACGTCGAACTTGCGCTTGCAGCCGGCGTAGTTCATGTAGCGGATCTTCCCGAAGACGGCCCGCTCCGCCCAGCCCTGGTCGTGCACGCCGCAGATGGACCAGAGGCAGCCTGCCGGGCGTGGGGACGGAGCGTCAGCCCTTCCCCTTGCTCGGAGGCACCCGCAGAGGAGGTGGGATGGGGGTGCGAAGCAGGATGGGCTGGAGCGTAGGCTGGGTGGTCTGCAGAGAGCCCTCCCCCTGCCCACACCGTAGCCTTGGCCATCAGATGCAAGACCCCCTGCCCCCCGTGCCCCTGTCCTGCAGCTTGCCTACGTATCCGTTGGGATCCCTCCCGTCCAGCTCGTAGCGGTCGTTGAGGTAGATGGCAAACCGCAGGGCCTCCTCGGGGGAGCGAGTCCACTCCAGGATCTTCTTGGCCCAGTACATTCGCAGGAAGCCATGCATCTTGCCCTCCAGGACCATTTGAAGCTGGGGGGAAAGGGAGAGCTACAGAGGGCAGTCCATGCCGGCTCACCTCAGCCCCCCCAGGAGCAAAGGCTCGGTATTCTGTGGGGGAGACACAGGACACTACCTGGGCAGCATTCCACAGTGGGTCATGCGTAGTCCCCTGCTCCAGCTCTTGCAGCTCATAGAGAAAAGGCCTCTTGTCTTTGGCGTGGAGCTTCAAGGTGGTCTGCGCCCAGTCGTAGGCACCTGGGACGAAGAGAGATGAGAAGCAATGCTGAGCAACCTGCTCCTGCAGAGCCTGGAGGGAGGGACAGAAAACTGGGCTACGGTGGGCACTGTGCCCTGGAGGCACCAGTCTTGAAGAAGGGATCCGCCAGCTCCTGTCTGACCTCCAGAAGGTACTGCATGATGGCACATTAGTTCCCCTGCAGCCCCTCTCCTAGCAGAAATGGGATTGCCAAGTTGGGCTGACCAGCTGCGTACTAGACTAGCCCCCAGCATTGCCCACCCGACCTGGGATGCTACCCTGCACGCTGTCGTAGTTCTCATTGTAGTAGCAAAAGTTGTCAGCCAGCTCCCGCCGCACCACGGCCTCCTCCACAAACGCGTCCACCGACTCCTTGTATTTGCCCCGGTGCTTCTGCACCTCCAGGATGGCTCGTTGGGTGGAAACCTGGCCTGGGGACATGAGGAGGGAGTAAGTCAAGCTGCCAGTCCAAGCCACTGTGCTCAGTGCTGCTGCAGAGTGGGAAGCCTGGGACACTCACCGAAGTGGAACCACGGGGACAGGTTGCTGAGTGCTGCCTTGTTGGGGTCATTCCGGTGGGAGCTGAAGGATTTCAGCCGCTCCGTGAGGAAGGACCGCAGCACGGCCAGCCCGGCAGCCGTGCCGGGGGTCGCCCACTCCACCTCCTTCACACTGCGGTCCACCTGCAAGCTGGAATAACAGGCCTCCCAAGCGATGGGCTGGGCGCCAACCAAGCAGCGTGAGTGTGTCTGCAGATCCTCTTCAGCCAGGGCCGCCCTGAGCCTTATGTACCCTGGATGTCCCCAACCAGCATGTCCCCAGCTCATGCCAGCCTTTTCTTAACTGGCCCTGCACGGCAGAGATGTGAAAATTGAATGAATGGGGCAGGAATTTCCCTCCCCCAGGGCACCTCCATCTCCAACACCACTTGCGCTTGACTTCAGGTAGGTCACTGTTCCCATCCCCTGCCACCCCCTCCCAGGATGCTCCATTCAGGAGCTATGAAACTCTCTGGGGCTGGCCTTGAGTGGGTAGGGAGGTGTCTTCCTGCTGGTACCTCTGCTGGACTGGAGGGGGAATATGGGTGACGAATAACAGGGGGGAACTCAGTGAGGAACTCGGGGAGCTGAGCGTGGATCTTGGCCCGGATGGTCCTGGCACTATACTCCTGCTTGGGGGAGGTCACCCAGCAGGGCACGATATTGTGGGCATCAACCTGGGAAGCAAAGGCATAGAGAAGGGTGTGAGCAGGAGAAGCAAATGGTCCCAATGACACGACACCCATGCTCCCTGCTCAGGTCGCTCCAGCACACCTCGGCAGGCACTAAAGGCCGGAGACTAGTTTCTCCCATGTCTCACCAGCCAAATTTTTCCCCTCCCAGAGTGTGGACACCCACCTGTGCGAACGGCACATCCTCTGGCAACTGCTCCTTGACGTCCTCCACCCACTGCCGGGGGAGGCGGAGGGGGCAGAAGTCTGTCACCAGCCCGCCCACGCCATGCTCCACTACGAACGCGGGCAGCACGTCCTTTGCGTAGCCCAGGAGCAAATGGAAGGGGATGTTCAGCTCTGCACACTCCTGCAGAGACGGGGAAAGGGCTAAGGGGTGGTTTATGCCTCTGCAGACCCCATCCCACCATCATCCACTGAAAGGATGGATCTGCATCCCCCCAGCCCAGGAGCCTTGTCCCACCCAGCATAGACATCCCCGCAGCAGCCGTACCTCAGCCACCTCCTGCAGGCCCCTCAGCATGAAACTGTAGTGGCGGATGGTGGCATCCAGGAATTTGGGCACGAGGCAGAAGCAGACGTGCAGAGGCAGCTCCTGTTTGAGGGCCAGGCGCTGGGCGTAGAGGAACGCCCAGTTATCTGGGGAGAAAGCACACAGGGTGGTGGTGTCAGGAGGATGCTTGGCTGAGGGGACGGAGATGGAGTTTCACAAAAGGAATCCCCCCAGTCCCTGCTGCAGAGGAGGAACCATCTCCAAGGCCTGCTGTGGGAAGGGACTGAGGCTTTTGCCACCCGCGGGAGCTCCACTTCCCAGCCCCCTCCACCAGCTGATTCGCACCTTGCACCCGCTGGTCCCGGGACATCCAGTAAAGGATGCACCGAGCGTCATCCTTCAGGTCTGAGCCCTGAGAGACGAGGCGAACCCGCTTTTTGTTGTACTTGAACTCTTGCACGGACGGGGCCGCCCTCCGACGGGCCTCCTGCACCTCCTCCTCTTCCTCCTTCCTCCCCCGAGACACTCGTG
>NW_008621090.1:0-42698 GCF_000691845.1 Merops nubicus | reverse complement strand
AACCGGCGGCCAGGCCTGGACGGGCACGGTCCCGGAGTCTTGTTTCGCCGGGATGTGGGTGTCGCAACTTGGGCGGCTTGAGCCGGGAGCTTGGGCTGGGGGCAGGTTAGCTGCCGTGGCTGTGAGCTGGTTCCGGGCTGGGTGTGGAAAGGTAGCAAGGAGAGGGTTTACCTGCGAGGCACGCAGAACAAAATCCCGCCGTCTCGGATCGGAGCTCACTTAAAAGCAAAGCGGGATAAAATCCTGTGCGCAGCCACAATTGCATATCCACAGGAGTTCTTTTGCTCTGATGCGTTGTGTAGTTCTAGCTTTTAAAAGTTACTGTAAACCCAAGTGCCTTGTAAAGGTGCTGTTTAATAAGGGTATCACTTCTGTTTCACTGCTGAACAATCATGTTTCTGTTTTTCATTGCATACAAATTAGCATTGCTAAAATCCCTCCACTTAGCGAATGCTGAGACTGAAAAGACAGTAGCTTAAAACCAGTAGAAGCTCTTGCACATTTGCCAGATTTGCTTTCAGCTGTTGTCTTGGACAAACGCACCTGAAAGAGTGAGGGAGTTGCTCAGTTCGTGCTTAATGAAACCTTGATCCGTCTGTCGATACGAGAGCATCTGAGATTTTGGTAGTTGTGGTGCTGAAAGGCTGGCTTACTAGAACTAGAGGTGTTTATGGCTTGCCATTACAGTTGAGTTTTGAATTGGTGACCTGAAAGTGGAAATCTGTGTGCTTTCTTAAAGTCTGAAGCCGTTTCAACTCTTTCCTTTTTTGTTCTGAACGTGTCCAATGTGAAGCAGTACATTACTCCTTTTTCCAGTTAGGAGTGCTTAAATACTCCAGTAGAAATAAAAAAAAGCTTCATTCAAGTTTGAAGCACTTTGTTTAAAAGGCCTTTGCAGCGTGTCTTGAAAGTCATCATGCATGGGTTGTTAAGACAAGGCTCAGTCATGGGACTGTTCCTGAGAATACTTTCACTATTTATTTGATAAAGAAAGGACCTAGGTCAGCTACATCTGCGGTTCTGTTTGTAGCACAAGACGATGAACTCTTGGAACATCTCTTTGGGGTTACAGCCAACACCCTAATTTCTAGCAAGTTGTCTGTGGGCAGCGTGTGCCCTCCTTGTTTGCTGCCATGTTCAGAGTGAGCTGCTGTACCCTGAGTATTTAGTGGCTTTCCCTAGACAAAGCAAGTTGCTGCATGCTAGCTTGCTAAGGTGACAGTGGCAAAGTCCATACCTGAAATTAATTCATAACCCTGTGTTTCAGCGTGGCACCTAGAGCTGAGCTGGATGCTGCTGTGAACTGATGACCGTTCTCTGTTATAATGGCACTAAAGGGCATTTCAAAAATACACTTTTTATTATAACTCAGCATGTGTGCCTGTTCACTGCTTTCATTGTTAACTCCTGTTGCACATGTGCTTAATTTCAACTGCTTAGTTTTCTCACCCATGTTTCTTAATCTTGGTGGTGTTTGAAGACAGTATTAAATACACTAAGTAGAATTATCTCTCTTGACCATCCAGCTAAATGATAATGTCAGAAGACAATAGTGCACTAATGGTACAATAATGGTACAATATACAATAGTATTTAAGTATAACAATATGAACTTAAAAAGATTGCAAATTGTGACAGTATCCCCTGTTGTGCTAACTCACTCGTTCATTGAAGATTTCACTTCATTCTTTCCTTACAGTCATTTCCAGTCTTACACAGTGGGAGTAGAAAGCTGCCAGGGTTGACTGACTTGCTTGCTGTGGATGGTATCAGTTCAACAGTGGCTGTAGCTGCAGAGGGGGTTCTGGCAGCACCCTTCCTCCACTGCTCATCCCTTGCTTTCCATGGACTCCTAATGGTGGAGGGACTCAGTGCTATCCATTAAGTAGCTCTGGGTAGTACATGAATTTATCAGTTTTGTGCTAGCTTTGTTATGTTTGTTAAGAAGAAATTTTTCTTCCTTGGATGACAAATTAGGAAAATGACTGTCCTTAATGTGGCATAACAAAGAATGCTCCCTGAACTATTTCCCTAGCAAGGAACTAGTTTTTCCAAGCAGTGGAAGGGAACCCTTCTGTTTGATCCAGAGAGAATTTAGCTCTGGGCTTGTGGTTGGCAGGTGACAGGCAAAGCAAGCATCTCAGGAGCAGGTGTGCCATTTCTCTCCAAGGAATTTCATGGAGTTAGGATCTGTAGGACAGCATATCTCGTGCAGTTTCACTGACATCAAATTGATGTGGCTGGAGAGAAGGTGCCATGAACAGAAGAGCATGACACCACCAGCAGGGTTATATTATCAGCAGTGACCATCCAGGTTATGTGCACAAGTTTCCTTGAGCTCCTTTTGGAAGAAGGGAAAAGGTTTTTGTTTCTGCCAAAGCAAGAAAATGGAAGTAAATAGATACACAAATGTTCTCTGTATTGGGAAGAAAAACCAACAGACTTGGTTGTGAGCACTGAACAAGGAAGTAAGCAGTAGCTCTTGAGTTCTGTTGGTAGCAGAGTTTATTTGGTTCTGGAGTCCATGTAAAATAAGCTTAATATTTAAAGGTTTTCAGAAGTAGACAAAACAAAAGTATAAAGAACACTTCTAGCTTTAGATGTGTGGTAAAATGAAATGTAGTAACCATTGTCTGTAATGCTGATTTGCAGTGTCGTGCTTTATAAATCCTTCTGCAGGTGATGTGGTGACAAGTTTCTCTGGAAAAGAACATGGTCTATTTTGAGAGTAACCTCCTTGTAAGCAGGTCTTATGTTCTTAGATATACTTCATGATTAAGGAGATAATCTAAAAATAAGGATTAAGAAGTGGACTTTAGCTGTCTAAAATCTGGAGAAATAAATTGCAGGAAAATCAGAAGTTTTTCAAAACACCATGGAATGTCAAAGAATCCTGAATTAAATGATACTCTAACTGAAAAGCAGGTCTCTTAAAAACTGTGAAAATACTTGAACATTCTTAACTGTATTTCTTGGGTACAAACTTAGTTTTGGTTAAGCATGCCAGCTAGTTATGAAAAAGTTAAGCTTTACTGAAAATAAACAAATTCATCCAAGACATCTAACAGTTACCAAAGTGTCTTTTTTAGCACCTCCCAGCTGGTTTCTTGGCTCTTTCAAGGGGAATCAAATTGCTTTCTTCTGGGCAAGGACACCCTGTTAGTTATGAGACCTGTGGTTGTTTAGGGGTCCAGGACAGCCTTTCTTGATTTTTTTTTTTTTTTTTTTTTTTTTTTTTTTTTTTTGGGGGGGGGGGGGATTCCGAGTAAAGCTAGTAATATGTTCAGATAGAGTATGCAGTTTTTACTTCCTGAAGTCTAAGGGAGGGAAAGCAGAGGTTTGTGCTTCTGGGATTGATTTCAGACCTCCCTTACAAAAAAAAAAAAAGGCACTTTATCTCTAGGGCAGCAGCTTTGTGTACTAGTAGGAAACGTTACAAAAAGTTCAGAACATCTTGCTTACGGCATAGACCTATCCATGAACAGAAGGTAAAGCACAAAGTTGATTCTGTGCAGATCGTGTACTAAGTGCTCATTTGTTGTAGATGAATATGCAAGTAGCGTTTGGTTTGCTATAGCTTTCACCAGCTCCTCTGACATCCCAGAATCCTTTGCAGCCCTCAGCTGTTTGAAGTGTGTTGACTTTATATTACTTTCTGAAATCATCAAGGACAGCTTGAGTTTCAAGGGTTGATGAATAAGGCTGTGGACATGACAATGCTAATGAGAGCAATACTTGAAATCTGAAGGAATCAAACCTACAAGAGAATCGTGCAACTGCACTTGGACAATCCACTTTACTGTGACATTCTTCACACTAGTCTCATGAAAAGCTGTCAGAAAATAGAAATTGTTTGGTTTTAAAACCTCAAAAGGAAGCGTGATGTAGTTTGACAGAACTGTTGAATCAGTTGGTTTTGAGAAGGGAGAGTGTCCTGGAGTTTGAGAACAGCGAGAAGTTATCTCCAGTTCTTTGCTTTTACAGGTTATTTACAGCAGAATTACACAAGTAATGCTATTAAACAGTGTTAGAATAAGATGGAGATGTTTTCAGGAACTCATAAAAAGTACGTTCTCTAACTTCTCCACCTAGCAACTTTAGGCTAGCTGTTTGGGGAGAGGAAGTCTGGGAGGGGAAGAAACCAGAGTTCAGCCTGTCTGCCATCTTTTGAACAGATTTTATTTTTTCTGAAATTACTTGGGTGTGTGCTTTGTCTCTCAACTCTGTTTTGAGTAGGGGAGACTTGCTCACAGCGTAAGTAGATCTGTAAGGATTACTTAGATGTTATTAAATATTTGAAATTTGGGATCTTTTGGGATGAAATTCCTTAACAGTTGTCTTTCATAGTTTTGAGGGAGAAGAGAGATAGCTTTTCAGCAGATTTTCAGTTCCACCTTAACTTTCTTTGGAAGTTCCAGATGGCCTCTAATAGAAGCGAAACTTGGAGCTGTTTCTGTCAATAGCACTGTACCAATTACTGCTCACTTGTAATATTGTAACAAAACTAAAAAAACACACAAACATTATTTTCTTCGGGTGCACACTTTCCTTCCTCAGCTTCCGCTCTCCTGTTCCCTTCCACATGCCCGGTGTCCGCAGTGGGGTGAGCCTGACAGTCCCAGAGCGCCCCACTTCCAGGAGTCACTGACTCCTGCTGCCTCCCACAGCAGGATGCATATGCTCTAATTGGTTTGAAACTCCCTATATCGCCTGGCTAGATGCTAAGCTCCTTCTGGCTGGCTTCTTCGAGGCCTGGAGAGGAAAGAACACTTTTTTTTCTGGCAGAACTAACCGACGTTCCTCTTCTGTAAGGCAGCTGACTTTCATGAAGCCTATAGGAAGTATATCTCTGAGAAAGTGGTATTGCTTTGACTAAAGTCAGTCAAAATAGTGGGGGCCAGAAGTTACTTAGCAGTTTAAAATTCATATGCTGTAGTTTTCCATACTGTGTTCATAGAGGAAGTCATGGTACTTAAATGCTTTGTGCTTTTAATTACATAAATTGCATAATGCGTCTGGTCCAGGTACACCAGTTTCCTGTCATATCTCCGAGTGGCAGGAGCCCTGCCTTGTGCTGTGCTGTAAAGATAATGCTGCTGCATTGCAACACAAGAACTGGTCATACATCCTGAAGCATCTGGAAGTGTATAGCAGGAAGGAGCTCTTGTTTTAATAAACTTGTCCACCTAATAGTCTTAAAACAAACCCACAAAAAACCAGCCAACCAAACAAAACCAACCAACCAAAAAACCCACCAAAAATCAAATGACCCATGTGCAAAGTTGTGTGGTAGGATTGTATTATTTTGTCAGTTTGGGAAACAGCGTATCTTTGGAAGGTTAGGGTCTAGTGAAAGTTAGCATGCCATTCATTCTAATGTTTTTCTTTTGAAAATAGTTGTCACATGAAAATGTTCTACTTTGTTTCATAAAACTTTGCTCCTAGAAATTTATTTTGTTGTTTGATGTCTGCTCAGACTATAAGTATAGGGGTTTTATTTTTTCGAGGACCTTGAAGGCAGGTTGCATTTTGTGGGAGCAGAAAATGCTTAGCAGCCTTAAGCTATAATGTATCTTTTTCCAGTTCATTAAAGGAAATATTCTGTGTTATGCCCATTTTGTATTCACTCGATGTATTTACTTGCTGCATATATATGTGTGTACATTTTGGGTTCAGAAAGATGCTGGAATTCAAGGAAAAACAATTTTGAGCAACTGCTGTGGATGTCTCAATCTGTGGTGGAGATAACTAGTGCTAAAATGTTGTAGAGACCAATTTCCAGTTGAAGGATGTATTTCAGCATTTAAGATTAATATTCATGAACTTAGTGATTTTAATACAATATCTGTCAAATGAAATTCTGTGAGCTACTGCTCTGTAGCACAATATTTGTTATTACAGTCTGCAGGCTTCCAGAGGAGGAGTAACATCCAGCAGTTGTTTTATTTGTAGATGAAGACTTACACTACAATAGCCATTTATTTCACCTTGATCTGCTGTCTTCTAAATTTGCTATCATTTAATGTTTTTCTGTATATCAAGTCTGGATATTAACAGCTGGGAAAATAAAGCTCATTAATTTAGAACAAATTCCTTCAAAGTTAACAAGGCTTAGGTATATTTGCATATAGTCCTTTGTGTTGAGAAGATTATTCTAGGCTGACACACTAGCTACATGTAAGATAATTAGTTCAAAACCCATGAACTTTTAATACCCCTATTTATAACTAATTTTTAATACAGACATTTATTTGAATGCTTTTCCAGCTGTGTCCATCTGACAAACGTGGAGTTATTCATTATTTGGTGTTGAGAATCTTTGCATCTTTAATAGGTAGGGTTATTAATTAAAAAATGTTACTTTGATCTTTTTCTGGATCTTACTTGGTTATTCATGTATTTCTCGTCTCCCTGTCTTTGTTCTCTCCCATTGTAAGACATCAAGTGATCTGGTTTAGGGCTGTTGGATTTTTTTTTTCTTTTTTTCCTGCTTCATATTGGAGCAGGTTTCAGCAAGAGGCTCATTTGCACCAAGGTTTCTGATGACCTCTTCATGCCCATTGTGGGGAGTCGTGTTCTAGGCTGTATGCCATGTTTGCTGACTGTCTTTTCTGAAAAAATATGCTGGTTTGTGTAGCATTATTAATTGAAGTATAGGACTTTGAATTAGTGTATTTGTAATATTTGTATATTAAAAAAGACTTCAAGCATTACTTGGCTCTATTGTTGTTTGTTTGTTTGTGTTGGTTTTTTTTAAAAGCTGGTACCTTAAGGATATGGTTACATACCTACCTGGCTCTGAAAATTGCACTGGCTGAGCAACCCATTTTCACAGAAGGCAGTGGAAAATCAGGCAGCTAACACATCCCACCAGCTGTTATAAAATACTTATGCAATTTTATTTATTCCTCTAAACAGTGAGAAATGTTTAACTGCTGACCGTAACACTTGTGAAATGAAGTATTGTGCTTAAATAAACAGAGTACAAAATGGGGTTGGGGTTTGTGCATTGATAGTGTTAGTTCAGCATTAGAAAAATTTTAGATATAACTGAATTTTCAGTTACAGATTTTTTTTCCACCCTTATTGGGACTACAGACACAGTACATGCCTTTGGACCCTCTTAGCAAATGTTAAAAGTTCCATTAAAAAGTTATGTTTTACAACCTCAAAAGAATAGAGAAGTAACACGTCATTGAACTGCGTTTAGATGTTGAATGCTGTTCTGTCGTTTCTTTGACCTTAGAAGAGAACGGCTTTTTGTTCACAATCTGTAAGTTTTCTTATCACTAAGTATAAACTTTCTTCTAAACACACTTCAGTATTTCAAGATTTGAAACATAGTGGCCTTGTACAGTGAAGATATGCAAGAAGTGTGTGCAGCATGGGTGATTTCTGTCCTTGAATTTTATTTCTGATGATATCTTAAAATTTGAAGCATTGAAATTCATCTCTGTGACCTTCAGTAATAATGTTTCTAAAAAGTGCAGCAATATGGGGGATTTTTTGAGCTTTGGATGTTTTTGGTTTTTTTTTGTTAGAGACTAAATTATGGCATTGAAGTCAACAAAAATATGGATTATATATAGATAAAAGTACATAAGATATATTAAATACCAAATGTCTTGTCTGTCTGTTGTAGCAGGACCAAAAAAGAACTGTTGCCATAAATGCATGTTCCTGGATTGACAGTTTGAAACTAATTTCACCATTTTTACCTTACTTGACCATGTTACTGAGAGCTTAGCTCAGATCAGTAACTGAAAGTGAGTGGTGTTTAAATTTGACACACTTAATGCAGGATATTTTTTTTTTCTTTGGTTTTGTTGCAATGTAACAGGTGAGCAGTACTCTTAAAGTCATGGGTTTATATATGGCAAGATGGAAAAGTTATGTGTTTGTATAATGTCATCACAGAAATATTCTTCCTCCTTGGAGCTTCCTGCCAAGTTTAACCTTTTTTTTTCTGTGGGGTCATAGCTCCAGTTAAATCAGTCCTAGACATGCCAGTGTTGGCTACATAATCATGCTTTGTTCTCTTCATAGTGACTAAAATCTGTGTTTTGGCAGGTGTGCTATTAACTTGGAGCTGATAAGTCAGCCCTCCCTCTTGAAAATGCAGGAGTAACTGCTTCACTGCTGTGGTTCATTGTGGGACAAATTAACCCTTGGAACTGCTTACGTTTTAGTTCTAGATGTTTGAGTAGTTTGTGCTTTTTTCTTTTCCATTACGATTAGATGCCGCTGTTCTTTCTCAAACTACTTGTGTTTATTTCCTCATGTGTTATCTAAAAAGGAAAAAATTGTACTTTTTAACTCAGTAATGAGTGTTAGGCTAATTGAGTCTATAGAGCAGATTTTTCCTTCCATTTTCTCCTCCCGAGAGAGAGCAAGCGCTGCCAAGTTTGCAGAGTTCTCATTTTGAAAGAAGTATTTTGCCTTTACTCAGAGTTAGAATTCTTAGAAATACACAGTCCTGAGAGGCTCTTCCTCAGCTACTGAAGGAACTGCAAGGATGGAATGCACAAATCCTTCTATGCCACAGGATATATTCTGATTTTTTTCCTTCCAGGTTTTGTGTTTAAAAAAAAAAAGTGGCCTAAAATTGTCTGGTATTTTTTTTTTGTGGGTGTTTGGTTTGGTTTTTTTTTTTTTTTTTCCCCTGTTAATAGATGAGGTTCTAAGGCACCTCAATGATTAAACTTGACTAGTCATCTACAACCAGACTTTGTTTGCATTCATAGCAGTAGGCATCTTCAAAAAGATGGAGAAATTTATTTTTTTTTGCCTTCAGCTCATTTAACAGGTTCTTTTCAATAGTAAATTTAATCAAAGATAATTTTATAATGACAAAAAAGTAGAAAAGCTGAATTCTATGTTTACCTCTGAATAAAAGTAAATGTAAAAGGGTTAAATCTGCTAATTCGGAAACATTGCTTGATTTCTCACTTAGTACAGCAGGTGCTCTGTGGCTTCATTGAGCAGCTAGCTGTGTGAGGAGGCTTCCTCAGCCATCTCCAGGCACAGGTTCTCCCCTCTCCCAAGTGTCAGCAGAATCTATTTGTCTCTGCTTGCATGGTCAGTAGGTCTGGGTTAAATCAGTTGAGGGATCCAGCAGAAAGCTACTTAAAGCTTCTTTATTTTCAGGCTTAATCTTCTGTTGCGCTTTCTGAGTCTACGAAGGCTATCCAGTTGCTAGACTTGTGTTGGGGTGTTGGAGGAGAAGCAGTGAGGATGAGGGACTATAACTGGAGAGGTTAATATCGGTATTTTAGTGACAGCAAGCTCTTACGGTCTTGGCTGTGACATTAGCCAAGACTTTATACTTCAGTTTGGCTAGTAAGTCACCTTTAAAGGTAGCATGTGTTTTTAATATAAATATATAGATATACACACTAAAAAAAAAAAATTACACTTTTCTAAACTTTCTGTAATTTTGAAGTGATATTTTTGTGCATTAAATATTCTAATTTCTGCACATTAAATGCACCTTAGTCTAGAGCACAAAAAATAAAGCAACAAGGAAGTATGTAATTCCTGAGTGTGATACAGTACAATCAAGAGAAGTATGCCCACCTTGTAAATATCTGAGAGTATTCAGAAGCTGTGTATTCTCCTGATTAGCTTGAAATATCAAATTGCATCAAGTCATAATCTGTTTGTTTAAAAATACCCACAGCTATAGAAATCCAAAATAAATTTGAATGAAATATTCTTGGGTTTTTAAATTAAATCTTAAAAAAGTGATTTGACTAATAATAGGTAAGTAAACTTGTTAGCTCTAAAAAGGTAATCTCTGTCAGCTCTTGCCCCTGGATGCCATTTTTGAGGTTATAAACTTCAGCTACATTTCCCCGGTGTATTCTGTATGTTGCATGGCATATATTGATTTATTTTGTTCTGAAGGGAATGGCCAGGTCTTGAATTTGGGGTAAGGGAGGTGATTAGTACGTTTTCTGAACATTTCTGTTGGAGGAAATAATACTTGATGCATTGTATATTGGCTAAGACTCCTTTTGCAGTTAAAATAGCTTTAGTTTGCCTTGTGTCCTGTTTTATTTCTTTTTTTTTTTAAAAAAACCCCAAGACATTCCTTAAAAAAAATTCACTATTTCTTAACAAAGGGTGTATTCTTTAAGGAATGGATGCACAGTCACTTTGTTCTGTAGAGTTTGAAACTAGAAGAATATCTTAATTGTGAATGACTGATTTACCATCTATTATTACTAATTATTCTTAACACTTCTTTCTAATCTGCCTGCATGGTCACTGTTTTTATCACCTAGCTGCCTTTTAAAAACTAATAGCAAGCAAAGAAGAGAAATCTTAAAAGTAAGTAACTGCTGTTTCATCTAAGTATGTGAGTTCCTGTTAGGTGCCACATAACTGAGTGGCTTGGGTTTCAAAGCTAAGTTTGAGTGTTGACTGATTTCCATTGAATTCTAAGATCATGGGGGAATTGCCATAATGAGGTAACTTTTCTTAAGTGTAGTATTTAAATAAGATAACTAAGCTTAGTATTTTATTAAACAGGGAACTTGAGAATGTTTAGTGTGCAGTCTGCTTTTTGAATTTTTTTTTTTTCTGATGCAATAACCAAATCCTGCATTTTCAGAATTTACTGTTTAAGTGATGGTTATTTGAATGTCTAATTATGAATGCATGTTACCTCTGGTATTTCCTCTTATGGCACAGTAGAAATTTCTGTTTTGCCTTTCAGAACTATCTGAACAGCAAGTGAAGCACAAATGTCAGGCAATAAAGTAACTTGCAGCACCTGCAGCCTGTGCCAATAACTTGTTAAAACTGCTTCTTTCTCTCAAGTTTTCATTTGCCCAAAGTTGTTTTAATAATGGTTATTAAAAGTGAAGGGGAAGCAAAAAATGGTGATGCAAGGTGTGTTCAAGCTGTTGAAATCTCTCATCTCTCTTGTTCTTCTCTTCCCTTTCTTTCCCCCAGCAAGGTAACTCCCTGTCATTCTCATGCTTTGTTGTTTTTTTCTGTGCCATATGTCCCACTACAGTGTGTTTTTCTTATGGACTTGGTGCGTATATGTCAGTTGGTGCTGTCAAGGACTTCTTGTGTCAAGTCTTGTCTTGTTTTGGCTTTCCGGTTGGGAACACTTTGTTCAGGATTTTTTAAAATGTGTTGGCTCCTGTAAGGAAGGATTCTTTCTTCTTGTGTTTGTGTGGTTTGTTTTTTTTTTAAGCTAGATGTTTTTAGGCAAACAGATTTAAGAACAAGCTGTTGTTAAGTTGCTTTGAAAATGAAAAAATGCTTATATGTTTGCTGTAAAGGGTCATAGGTAATAAAGGAGCACAGTATCCCTATAATAAAAGGTAGTGAAATACCTTCTCCATGTGTAATCGGTCTTTAAAGGTTGAATTTCCCTTGCTGATGGTGAGCACTTAACCCAGTGAGATAATTGCAATCTGACAGATAGTGGCTATAGAAATGAAGGTAACAGTTGTGATCCTGAGGACCCACAAGAAAAAAGCAAGGTGTTTAAGAAGCAGTGCTGTGTAGGCAGATGCATGATCTTTTGTATGTATTGAAGATGTCCTGATCAGTTAGTGTTTTCACTGTGATAGTTAATTTGTGGTTTAAAATCTGGGCATGGCTTCTATAAGCATTGGTTGAGGTTTTAAATTCTAATTGATTGGTACCAAACAGCAGCTCCATATAATGGAGGTAGGTCTCAATGTTGACAAGGTACTGTGCTCTGTTAATCTTATGAAATGTTGCATATTTAGTTGTTTTCTGCCTGGTAGTTCCCAGGCAAAGATCCAGGATTGACCTGCTAGTTTTGTTGCATGTTGATTTAGTGAATTAACAGGAACTAGATTCACTTGCAAACAGTTGGAGAGGGAACTGCCTGGGAGCAGGGGGGGGTTGGACAGATGACAGTAGCAGCATTGTCTGGACAATCTGTTTGCAAGTTGAGGTGTATAATGTAACATCTTTCTTTTATTTCTTGTATTCTCTAATGACTTTATCACTAGTGGTAAATGCAGTGGGCACGTAGACAGTCTTGCCTATAATCATAGTAAATAAAATAGATGTGGTGTTAAATATCTTATATTTGCAAAACCCATGATAGTCAGCTATTCAACAAACTGTAGATAAGGTAGCAAGAAGCAGCTGGTGGCAAATAACTACCACAGGAAAATAAGGTTATTTAACATTTTATTTTTAGTAGTAACAAAATAGAGAATATAAAGAGGGTAAAGTAGAATTTACAAAGAGGATAAGGATAAAAAGGACTTGTCTATTTCAGGATGGATTTATTTAAGTTTAAGCGTTAAATGATAGCTCTATTTCAGTACATTTGAAGTACTAAAAAGTTGTTCAGTCCTTTGACTTGACTTTGATTATCTTATAACACCTTATTTATTCAATTCAATTAAATGGCTGGTAACTGAAAAAGGTCACCTGAAAGTGGTGGAATGCATTATGAAATAAAACTGATTTTTAACAGCATGAAGTCTTTGGATTTCAAGAAACTTCAGATGAAATGTATTAAATGCAGACTTTGAGATTGGTAAGGTTGGAGAAATAAAATCTATAAGTAACAAAAAGGAAACTAAGACTACAGGAAATAACCTGTGTGAGAAGAGTAGCACTGAAGAGCTTAGCACCTGAATGTGCTGCCAACTAAAAGGTCTGTGCAGGCTACCCTCAGGCTTGCTGTAAATGCAGTTTCTTAAGCTACGTGAATTCTAAGAAATAGGAGAGAAGCTGAGGCAAGAATGTGAGCCTTTTATTTAAAATTATGCTTTAAACAAAATGCTTGCGATTTAAATGAATACTTTCAGTTCCTGTCTAGATTTCCAGATTAGTCCTGAAGGTAGGACTGACTACATTGGGGATGTAGTTCTGCACCTATCTCAAGTGTGGTAGAGGAGGCATGCACCCCAGGAATCTGATTTGTCTGAATGTGCTCTTTTCTATTATTTCTTGACTGGTGACACCCTATCTGTCCACATCAAGGCTCTCACTTAATTTTTTTTTCTTTTCCTCAATAAAATTTCAACCCAAGCTCTCAAGAGAAGAGAAGGCAGCTCCTGTCCAGATGTGACTAGTCCTTGACTGCCCCTGAATGCATATCTAACCTGAGCTCCTGCAGCTGATCTTACTTTTTGCTCTCAGTAGCTCAAAGCAACTGTTACGGCTGGAGAGAGAGCTCGGAGACAGTGGTGGGAATGAAATGGAACAAGAAAAGGAGAGGGAACTTGGAGCGTTTGGATGGGATTTTATTTGGACTTCTGCCTCCTTTTCAAGCTTAAATTCTGTGGCTTTCCTAAGAACACCTTGTTTGGGAACAGTAGTGGTTCAGGGGAGATAGATTGCTGGTTCTGTTTTAATTAGAGAAACATAGACTTGAAGTACCAGCTGGTTCAGGAGATCCAGTTCCATTGTAGTGTTGAGCAACTATGTGGTAGATTTTAGTTTTTAAAAGTGTGCAGAACATCTTATGTGCATCGTGTTACACCGTAAAATACAGTATCCCAGAAGGTTAGTAGAAAAAATACTCCAGCTGTAACTGTGATAATGCAGAAAGCAGGAAAGATTAATGGCATTATTGTTTCAGGAACCACTAGATTTGACAGGATGATATGTTGGATCTTGTGAATTTTTGAGGAGTAATCTGGGCTTTATGCTGTAGAGGAGGGCTAAAAGGGGGAGGGGAGCAAAGGGAAAGTATCTTCAAACATGATGCAACTCCTCACGCTGATAGCTGGAGATCTAGAACTGACTTTAACTGTGAGCATACCTTTAACACAATCAGCCAGGGAACCTAGGAGAACTTTTTCTCAGGAAGAGCTCCAGTGGTGTAGGTCTGCATCCTTTTTCTAGAAATGGCTAACTTCTCTTTTCATAAATTCTCTCAACCTTTGTTTAGCCTAGCGAAATGGACGAGCACCTCTGACTTTATTTAAGTAAAGGACATGAGAGGATCCTAACTATTATACTTCTGTTTTCTGTGTCTGCTATGGTTTAAGATCCCATTGTTGAACAAATACATCCAGTTCTAGTCATCCCGTATTTCATATGAGGTCTTATCCTTTGTACAAGTCTATTGATACTGCCTTATTTCTAACTAAAACAAAGCCTTCCTTAATGCCTTCTAGAATTGCGTGAACTACTTGTGCAACTATACGTATAGCTGCTGTTTTGGTTTTCCTTCTGTTAGAGTAGGCAGCCTTTTCTTCTTTCATCTGTGCTTTATAGCTGTAGATCTCATGAATTATCCCTTCCAACTTTGCATGTTTTCTAGTATGACGATCTGGTCTTCCTCGGAGTGGGCTGTATCATCTGACTGTGCTGTCGGTTCTTGAAATACACCTTGTATTTTCACTCTGACTGGGAATTGGCATGTGAAACAAACCTACTTCCTAGTAAACAGCAGTGACGATTCCTCCTGAGATGTTGAGGTCTGCTCCAAGCTAAATTATTTCATAATTCTGTGAGCTACTTCTTTCAGTGAGGTAGGGTAAGTAACACTTGGATTTCCAAGTTCTTTCCGTTACATTAGACAGCTGAAGAGTGTAAGGCTTTTGTCACCTATATGGTTAAATAGCAGAATCTTTGTTATGGATACTGTTAAAATCCTCACGTGTACTTGCTCTACTGTCAAAAATATCTTGAATTTGTAGGATATGAACAGTACCATAACTACCAATTTCAGTATCACTTTACTGTATAGCATTTGTATGTTTTCATTTTTTTCTCTGACTTCAGGATTTTTTTTTGCTTTTATTTTCAACATGTTGATTTATATTTCATGGAGTTATTGAAAATATCATGCCATAACATCTGTTCCCCAGCTGCCAATGGTTCTAGGCATGCACTGTCTCATATTCAAGCAGTGCTTGGTATATGGCACCCTCACCTTCACTGCTGCATAGTTAAAAAATTTACTTTCCCTTTGATCTCAATGTTTGAAGGCAGTCACAAAGGGAGTGTGGCTAAACTCAGAATTGAGTTGCTAATGTTAACAGTAGGAATCATATGTGGCTGTAAAATATTTAGTCAAATGTTTACTTCTGTGCAATGTTTGCGTAAGAGTCCAAGGTGAAGCTTTATGTTAGTTTGATGCAAAGTAGGCTTCTCACATCCAATGTAGTCTCCTTCTGTTAGATTTTGAGTAATTCAGAAACAGTTGTAGTCTCTGGTTTTGCTTATGTCAAAATAAATGCTTTTTTTTTTTGTAGCTATGAATTTATTTCCTAATAGGCTTTGTAGTTTTAAGTATTTGGGTCTGTGTTTGCTGGGAGTAAAGCACTAATGTAAGTGTGAACTTTACTCTTTGTGAAAAATAAAAAATCTGAAAAATGTTGAAGTAAACCAAATAGTGCTAAACTGGCTCTTTCTCAACTCTACGTTGCAGGTGTGTTGGAGCCTGAAAAGACAATTAAAAAGATTTGAAAAATAAACCAGTGGGGACTGAGTGAAGCGGGGCAAGCACAAGGTTGTAAAATGACTTCTCACACGTTAGCAACCAGCAAGGGCTGGGAAGTTGTGGAAGTGGCAGAAGGATGTTACAGTGAGGGTTGCTAGGCTACTGCGAGGGAACCACATACGGTGCACAGCTCAGCTATGCTGAGCATTTTTACTACCAGCTGCTAAGTAATCTGTGTGTAGTATTGCTGTTTTCCTGGCCAGCGGCCGGAAAGGGAAGTTGGAGCTGCTAAGAAACGTTGTCCCTTTGTAGGATGAAACTTGGTCACATGCCAGTTATTACCTTTTGCAAGACTGACTGTTTTTGGTTTCGGTCACATTGACTGGCAAGGAATGTCAGGAATTCTGCTGAACACGTTTGAAATGGAATAGTAAACAATAGGTCTTTTATTCAAGTATAAAAGTATAAAAACTCTTACATGGATTTAACTTGCTCTGGTGCTGTTGACTGGTGAGCTCTTAGTCTTTACCATTTTGGGCTTCATTTCTTTTACTCCATGTTTAAGAAGCTTACTGAAAATGGAATGTGGATTCTCTTTCCATCTGGATTTTATGTAATTTTTGAAGTATTTGTAAGAGTGTAATCTGTACCAGTAAAAATTATTTCTTGCAATTGTAACGGTTTTTCTTCTATGAGGGATGGTAATTCTTCATCTGCTGTTTTATTAATGGATTCCCTATACTATGTTTTGCCGTACATACAGTTCAAAAACACATGCGTTTATGATTTAACCTTTGATCTCTGTCTCAGGAGATCATTTTAACAGAAAGTTAAAACTAGCCATGTGACCAAGAAGGCTAATAATATCCTGGGGTGCATTAAGAAGAGTCAGCAGGTCGAGGGAGGCTCTCCTCCCCCTCTACTCCGCCTTAGTGAGACCACACCTGGAGTACTGTGTCCAGTTCTGGGCTCTCCCAAGACAGACAGGGAACTACTGGAGACAGTCCAGTAGGGGACAACAAGGATTACTAAGGGGCTGGAACATCTTTGTTATGAGGAAAGACTGAGAGACCTGGAGCTGTTTAGCCTGGAGTAGAGAAGACTGAGAAGGGCATCTTATCAATGCCTTAAAATACTTAAGGGGTGGAAGTCAGGAGCATGGGGCCAGACTTTTCAGTGGTGCCCAGCAGTAGGATGAGGGGCAATGGGCACAAACTGTACCACAGAAAGTTCCACCTAAACATAAGCAGAAACTTCTTGACTGTGTGGGTGATGGAGCACTGGAACAGACTGCCCAGGGAGGTTATGCAGTGTCCTTCTCTGGAGACTTTCAAAACCTGCCTGAACATGTTCCCGTGTAACCTGCCCTAGGTGAACCTGCCTGGGCAGGGGGCTTGGACTAGATGATCCCCAGAGATCCCTTCCAGCGCCCACCATTCTATGATTCTAACAGTTGCTACCACAGACAATGACAGAGGAACTGAATATGGAATTCAAATTATGGTGTGTTAATGAAGATTCATTTGCCTCTGTCTTTCTCCTTGAGAGCTCTAGCACAGGAACCCAGTACTCTTTTAACACTGGTTTGTGAAGGTTATTACAACTCTGCTAATACTGTTGTGTTACGAACGAGTCAGACACTAAATACACACTGTAGAGGGCAACAGCATAAAAGAAGATAACTAATTCTTTAACATCCATGAAGGTGCAGTGGATATAATGAAACATGGATTTGATTGAATTCCAGTGTCCTGGTGCCAGCTGTGGACTCCAAAGGCAAGCTAGTTCCCCTGGTATATAGTCTCTCAATTTGTGCTGATTTGTGGCCCAGGGATTTCTTGAACTTTAAACCCAGTCTTCGGATATAAATGCTCTTTATGAAGTTATCTTCATAAAGTTGTCTTGATATAGGTGCTTTTTAAATCTATGTAAAATAATAGTATTCACATAGTGTGCCAAGAATTCCAAAGTTCACCTACCTGTGAATGGCTGTTGTGTGTTTGATTCTTATCTGCTAATTTTGCTCAACGGTGTCTGTTTCTTGTGCCGAGACACAGTGAACAATTGTTACTTATAGCTTTCTTCATTCCAGAGGTGGTGTTATAGATTGCTCTCAGACGCTTCTGTTCTCGAGGGAAGACTCCTTGTATATTAGCCATTCTTTGTAGCTGCGGTTATGCTGTTTTGAGCACTGTAGTTGTGTCCTTTTCCATGCATCTTCGTGTTCTGTCAGATACTTTTTGAGATGAGTATGAGCCAGGACTGGGTGCAGTATTAAGAATAGATTTTATATAGTGCCATAATGTGTCCTGCTTTGTTTTCCAGGTCTTTTATAAGAATTCCTAACATTTATTTTTATTTTACTACTAGTATTTTTATTATTTCCAGACTTCATTCCAAAGTGAATTCCTTTTTCACAGCCTGTTGTCATCTGTGGGATGTCAGGATTCTGGGATTTTTTAAATTTACATGCTTTGCTTTATGTATCTTTAAGTGGGTTTCTTGTACTAGTTCAGTATCTACTGACATGGTTCATGAAGAACTCATGGCACTGTAGGTATTTCTTGCTTTTATAGCTTAGAGTAGTTTAGACTTATAAAATAACTTTTTCATATTTATAAAAATTGCAATAATATTTTCACAACACTTAAAGAATACCATTATCTGTGCAGTACAAGTTGTACTGCACTTTCACAAGTGGGGAATGAGTAGGACTGGATATTTTGTTTTTATTCCTATTGCATTAATTTACAAACTCAATCTTTTGCAGTTTTGTTGCTAGAGAAGATGGAACACGATGATATTTGTAATAAAACTCTGAAGATCACAGACTTTGGTCTGGCTAGAGAATGGCACAGAACAACCAAAATGAGTGCAGCAGGGACTTATGCGTGGATGGCTCCAGAAGTTATCAAGTCCTCCATGTTTTCTAAGGGAAGTGATATTTGGAGGTAAGAAGTTTGTCTCCTGAAGACCATATTCAGTAGAATTATGTTGAGGCTTTTGAATTTTATTTGAACTGTTTTGGTGTCTTCCTACATTGTTGTCTCAACATAAGGCACATATAGCTGTTCTAAGAAACACTCATTTCTCAGCATCTTCTTCATTTGATCTACCTTTAGTTATTCATGACTTTTAAACTGGGGCAGGGAAAGGGGAAATTAACAGGAAAAACTTTTTTGCTTAAAGAAAGCAAGGTCTTAAGAGCAGCCTTTAAAATATCTGTTGGTGAAGATACCTAACTATTTCACCTAGAGTGTTAATATTAACAGCCATATGCTCTTGATACATTAACATGATTGATCTCATATTGATACATTTAGTTCATATCAGATGCCTTAATAGTCCCATTCTGCATAAAGAAATGGCACTAGGCAGTTATTACCTTATATATCTGATAAATAAAAATAAGGTGCACACCAGAATTTTGCCAAATGTTAACTTAAATGATTACAGCTTTTAGGAACCTAGAATGTGGTCATGTGTTAAAGTGAGCATCAGATCTAAGCTTTTACTTTTGTAGAGATTTTGCTTTCAGTAGCTAGAGTGAGGAGAATGTATTCGGCATAAAATTGTTTTAGCTTGCTCTCTAATTTTAAAGGTGGGGAACTAGCTCTGTTAAATTTGTGAATTTCTTTTTAAAGACATGGCTGTGGATTATATAAATAATTTTTCTCAGTACTGATGTTGGTTTTGAGTGGTGTAGTGTGGGATGCATGTATTGTAGAAATGTAGTTTAAACTTTAGCTTTAATTTAGTTCTGTTTTCTGAGTGGGTAAAAGCAGTGATTGCACAACAGGCTCTAAAAGCTGCTGTGCCTCACGCTGAGCAGTCTACTTTTTCAAAATCCTTCCTCTCTGAAGGATCAAAAATAGCTATTTGGGGAAGGAAGGGAGGACTTGAGTCTGTTTTCTCATGCCTTCTTATGTATGTTCTGTGTTGTATAATCCTGAGGCAGGGTCTTATTTTGCTTAGATGCCTGATATTCTGCAGCATGAAGTAATACTTCTGGTATTCTGAGGATGATTCTGTATCTGCACTACTGTTTTGTGACACCCATTTGTCTTTTGTTTGGAATTGATTTTCAGCATTTTGTTTACATCAGTCTGAGTTGATGCCCAGTTGAGAAACATCTTTGGCTTCATTCTTTTTTTCCATCCTTTCTTTTTCTTTTTTCTTTAATTTTTTTCTTGTGCGGGGTGGAGGTTGGGTGTAGGCGTTTCCCTAATCAGCTGTATTCCGTGCTTAATTACAGGTCCTGTCCAGTCTTGTTGCTGTGATTTTAGGTATCTGAGGGGGTTTGCTTTGGTGCAATTATTTTATATTCTGCTGCAACATTAGTTTACATTTTTGGAACCTACAGTATTTCTCTTCTTCGCCTTCTCTCCTGCACGCCTCTCTTGTAAAAATGTAAGTATTTAGCTCAATGATGGACATCTAACAGGAGAGGTTTATAAATAGAAAGGCTGTGTTGTAGAGTATAGTTTAGACCTTCTTGTCTTCTGAAGATTTTCTGCTTACTGCACTTATCTGTTCTGTTGCTTATCTTAATTCTTTCTCTAAATGAAAAGCAAATAAAGGATACCCTGGCTATACGAGTGGGTTTTGTTTTAAGAATCAGGTTAAAAAAATGTAAGTATAGGTCTCTCTAAGACAAGAACACAGTATAATTTGGAAAAATTCCAAACTTCTTTTACCCATACTGACTGCTGGGTCTCCAAAAGAGATCTGCAGACCTCTTGTTTAGAAAAAATAAATGAGCAGCTGAGGCTGCTCAAATACACTCTCACTTCCAGCTAGTATTCCCAAATCAGCCAGTGCTCAGAAATGCTGTGTGGGAGTATTTACATGCAGAGCCTTTCAGGTGTCATCCTAGATAGCAGAACTTGAGCTTTCCAGGCCCTGCATCTTTTGCTTTTCACACCAGTTACAACTACTACATTTATTATTCTTTGTTATAGACTTCCAAATTCCCAAACAAAAATTCCATTTCCAACCCTATCCTTCCATCGTTCATCACAAGTTCCTTGCTGGTATGTCAGTCTTAGTTTTGTGTATGTATGGAGCCTGGAATTGCAGATGTGCCCACAGGTTTCTAAGTGCTGATGGGGTGCTTCAGCAGTGGCCCTTACAGTTCCGTGTGCCTCCATTGCACAAGCTCTTGGCAAAGCTGGGAAGCACTTACTGTACAGCAGAATAAGCAGCTGCTTTTGCCTGGTTCATTTGTATAATTTTTGAAGTGTTTTATGTAGCAATTGATTGTAGAGTAAAATAAATTTTGGAAACTTTACCATCATTTTTATCAGCATTTAACATATGTAAAAACAGCAAGTTATTGATGGAATGAGATATAGTAAGGCCTAAATTACATTTAACTGAAGGAGAATAATTTTTAATAATGAAATACTTAAAAGGATGTATTTTTGAAAGTGTATTAGTTTTCATGGTTTAAAAATGTATAATTTAAGCATATTATGTCTGTCTTTTGGGCCTTTTGCTGAAGATGCAAAAGGACATGGCTTTCTAAAAAAAACCCTATTTCCTAGAAGTTCTGAGTGTATACATAGGACAACTGCACGTGGGCTGTTGAAATTTGATACACAAAGTAGCTACTTCTGTAGTTGAAAGAGTTAATAAGTAGTTGTCATTCTAGATAATGATAGATTAGTACCTCCCAAAAACTCCAGTGTGGCAGGACTAGAATGTCTTTAGAGTTCCTCCCCACAGTTTTCCCCCACAGCAATAGCTCTTGATATTAAAACTGCTTTCATGAAGAGAGATGCTTTCAGGCTACTGCTATCTTGGTCTGTGTAAAACTTTATAACCACCTTCTTGGCACTGCTGAGAACTACATAGAATTAGAGACTTGAATTGTAAAGATACCTAAAGCTAGTAATGTGTCACAACGTTCTATAAAGGATGTTTTCTTTTTAATTAAATTTATTGTTCTGGTTCACTTCAGGGTCTGTGCTAATATAAGTATAGAACACTCTGAATAATGAAATTCCTTGAATTGAGATCAGTCTACACTTGCTGAGAGAGCATGACATTATTTTTATGCTTTCTCTAAGCATACAGATGAGGTGCAGTTCAGTAGAATTCCTTCATTACCCATAAAATGTGTGTGCTGCAAGAAGTGTTGTACTCGTCATCCGAAGTGCCACTGGTTTAAAACAAAATTGGAACTCATTATTTCTCCTTCTTTGAGTGTACAGGCAAGTGCAGAGAATAGACAGGAAAAAAAATTGGGGGGAAATGGAGGAGCTTAAGACTTTTTTATTCTATTTTGGGTTTTTTTTTGAAGTGGGGAGCAATAGATTGTATTCCTCAGCGTTAGATTACCTGTTAGCACTATAAAGTCATTCATTTTATAAGATTTTATGACGGGCAAAATGGCTTAGAGAAGCAGAACGTAAACAAAATACTGCTGATATTTGTGCAGATTTTGTGTAGTTTGCTAACTTATTATTTATTAAAGCTATGTTGTCAGGTCTTGTATAGTGCTGAATGACTTTTTCTCGTTAAGGAGAGAGTGATAGAAAAACTTAAGATGTGTGTTGACGTCTGTGTTCCGTGTCACATCTGCTGTAGTTGAGGTGATATTTCTAGAACTAAAGGGCCTTTAGTAAGGGAAGAGGTGCATAGCCCTTCCCTGCCCAGTGCCATATGTATTTCTCCTCATGGAGTGTTCAATCAAATCCTGCAAAACTTCTGAGTATTTCCTCACACACCTGGAGAACAAGGATAAGAGCCATACTTTGTGTTCTGGTTTTTCCCTTTGCCAGTTCACTATTCAAAAGCAGTGTTAGTTTGTCCTTCATATCCTTGTTCTATAGACAGCAGTTCCTTGGCAGGAAGAGGAGAGGGTAGGGACACACCAAAAGCAATCACAAAATCTGCTTTAGGCAGATGTTTGTAAAGGAGTAATTCCTGCTTCCACAAAAATGACAGTGAAAGCTGTCCATATCAGCGGTGATGGATAGGAGCTCCAGAGCAAGAGCAGTGAGGGTGCTGTTCTAGCCATTTGTAGGCATCGGGATCATTTGAGCCAAGCACTGGGCATACAGTCCCAAAGGAGGTAAAAGCAACACTCAGCTCTTCTTCTAAAGTGGAAAGCATAACAGAAATTCTTACTATTCATGTTGCTGCAATAGGAGTTCCTGTGATTCTTGATTTCTCTCCCTGATGCTGAGAATATCTCTTCATGCAACCCCCTTTCACTGGAGTTGTTTTGTGGATTTTTTTTTTTTTCCTAGTATGAAGATATTAGTTGTGTGTGTCATCATTTCTCAGTCTTGTTGCATCTTCTGGGAGAAGTCAAAAGTTAACAGGCCTTTATATAACACAAGGAATTAGAAATGTAAGGTTCCAAACAAAGCTGGGGCTTTTCTGGTGTCTTCTTGTTGCCAATTTATTTTAAAATAATAGTATGTATGCCTCGGTAAATTGTTGTGAAACATTTGGAAAGTGGAATGTCCTGAATGCTCCCCTGAGGTTGTGTTTTTTTCTTTTGTTGATGTGGGTTTTGCTGGGGTGAAGGTTGCTTGTTTTCCTGTTATTCAGATGTCTGACTGTAGGTGAGATTTACATGATACTAACGTTTCTTTAGAAGTGGCTTCAGGCTACATTTTGAATAGGAGTGTGAGCCAGTCTTATTCCATCCAATCTGGTTCATCACAATTAGTGGAAGGGTACACGATGACTAAAGTCGAGCCAACTTTTCAAGGCATTCACCTTTGACATGGGAATTCCTCATGAATTTCAATACATAGTTGGCCAGATACCTGTTTATTCTTGAGTAAAGTGTGTGTCGGTATTTAGCAAATAACTGTTAAAAAATTACTTTTTGTAGTTACGGAGTGTTGCTGTGGGAACTGCTTACAGGAGAAGTTCCATACCGTGGCATTGACGGCCTTGCTGTGGCTTACGGAGTCGCTGTCAATAAGCTTACCTTGCCCATTCCGTCCACCTGCCCGGAACCCTTTGCAAAGCTAATGAAAGGTACCTACCTTGTTTCTTTCTGTGTATTTAAAGACTTGTGTTTTGGGGATATGTACCTTTGCCTGTAGTGTCATGAAGCTGCAAAATAAACGCCTCATTTGCTAGTGTGCTATGTACAAAGTATTTTGGTTTTCTTTATACAGCAGTCTGGATGTGTTTCTGAGGAAGTAATACAGTACTGCTGTGCACTACATAAGTTCTTCAGAAGTGATTGAGTAGTTTTTACTCTAGTTTTACTGATTTTCTTGTACACTCAAACTGCATTAATTTTCATAAACTACAGGGTAGACTACAGATCAGTACAAGATCAAGATGATTATTATTAAATCCCAAGGGGAAGAACTGTAAATGCCATCTTTTCCTCATTATTTCTTCCTGAATGTCAAATTATTCTTTAAATACTTCAGAGGGAAATAAACATTGCTCGCTAATAGCTGTTTCCATGTGTTTAGTGAATTTCTTTACTTTTTATATGTATATCTTCTGTGCAGTACTGCTAGTTTTGTTATCTCAGATCCTAAAGGTAGAGATGAAAAAAATTGTCTGTTAATACAAAAGCAGTCCTCAGAGTGCAGGTAGGTAGGTGTCACTTGTGTAAATGGAATAGCAAAAAGGGAAGCCTTGCAGGTAAAGGGAACACATTAGAACTTGAAATATGGTAGCAATAACTTGAAATTAATGTAGTTCTTCAAAAAGTTCTATGTGCTATTGAAAACTGATGGGATTCTGATAAATTCTAGAATGCTGGGAGCAGGACCCTCATATCCGACCATCGTTTGCCTTAATTCTTGAACAGCTTACTGCCATTGAAGGGGCAGTTATGACTGAAATGCCTCAAGAGTCTTTCCATTCCATGCAAGATGACTGGAAATTGGAAATTCAGCAGATATTCAATGAATTGAGGACCAAGGAAAAAGTAAGTTGATTTTTGCAATTGCATGGCAATGAAGGAATTATTTGTGTGTGTATGTGTTTGTGATACAGCAGTTTTGAACTTTGGAATTATGGCTTACCGGTATAATAACAGAACCCTGATTTAGTAGTAGAAATACACTTGAGAGGGTAAACCACTTGGAAGAGATGATTTACTCTCTCAGTAAAACTTTATCAAAGTTACCTATTCTTGTTGGTGAATGTACTGTTCTTAAATTCCATTGATGTGTTTCTGGACAGTATTTTGAGATAACCCTGTAACTGTCTTGTGGAAAACTCAGTTTAGAAAAAAGGGTTGCATGGGTTTCTTTATTGGTTGTCTCAGATTTCAGACAACATAGCTTTTGCCCTTTCTTCCTTAACAAAACCAATAACACTTCTCTACACTGAAACTATAGCTTAGAGGTATTTCAGTTGAAGTGAAATGTTAAGTATGACAGGAAGCACAATGTTATTGTAGTAAGTTAGGGCTATCATGGAATGACTCATTCAAGTAGGACAGGCAGTTGAAAGAGAAACAATATCCACACCTGTGTCCCCAGAGAAAACAGGTTGTAGATCTGTAAATGTGGCATGCAGGCCCTTTTAAAACATAGGGGTTTTTTTAATTGGATATTTGAATGCACCACTTAACAAACCAGAATTTATTTACCCCTTAGCTAATCTTTATAATCACTGCAAATACTCAGCTGCTGCTGAACATTCTCCTGAGCTATGGGAATAAAAAGCTTTTCATTCTTTTACACGACTGTGTCATGTGGCTTCTTTTCCAAAAAAGGAGTAGTGCTTTTATCTCTTTTTTTCTTCCTGAACCAATTGATAATATTGATCTCTTTTAGTGTGCCAGTTTTGGAAACTTTCTTTGCCAGATTCAACTAGATAAGGTCGATTAGGTCAAACGTACTCATGAATCAGTAAATCCACTTGTTTATTATCCAGATTCCTGTTACTGATCTTCTTTCCATATTTTTATATCATATATTTGTGATAAATGAGTGCTCACTGTTAATTCTCTGTCCTGTCTTTTAGTTAGTTCAACTAGTTTTTAATCACCCTGAGTTTTATATTTGCCTTTAGACAACTTGATAAAGATAACTGCTGGAATAGACCAGGTGTCCTCCTGAGTCCCTGTAAGAAATGCCTCTAGTAGAAACAGATTCCATCTTTGCAAGTCTTTTTTGCAGTATAATTATTGCTCAGTATTTATTAGTTATTTTTTGTGAAGTGGTAACAAATGAGGAAGAATAGAATTGAGACTGCTGTGACTTGTAAAGAAATCTTTATAAAAAGACACAGACAATTTTGACAAAAGTAAAAACAAAGCTCTCATCTTGCAAGTCACTGTCAGCAGCCTTTGTCCCTCACTTCTACAGTGTCACAAGTGACTGTTTATGGACAGTTGACTGGTGATATGTGACATTACCACATATGCTGATATTACAGCAGATCTGTAGCAGGATTTATCGATCACCACTAAGACTGTAATATCATCAGGAATGATCTTACATACCTCCTATCTACCTTTTCGTCCGCCCTCTGCTTTTCCCTCTTTGTTTTGGATTGCAGAACTGGGTGAGTGTTGTCTGTATAGTCTCTGCTCTTCCTGCAGTGGGCATGCAGGTTGCTGGAGCAGGGCTGTGTGCCTCTAGCTGACAGGTCTCTTCCTTTTCACAGGGGTTTTAGTCCCTCTACAGGGAGTAGAGATTTTCCTTTTTACTTGCCATGGGGTCACCAGCCACTGTGTTTATTTGCCACAGCCTGCCATAGGGCATAACTCTCTTCTGTGCCCTGACAGCAACTGCTTGACCAACCATTTCTCCTTTTTACTCTGGGACCACTTGTAAAAAGCATTTCCGTTCAGATTTTTGTTAATTTTTTTTTTTTTTTTTAATTTTCTGGAGACATTAGTTCAGTATGAGGTTTGCTATTGAAGAAAAATCTGACTAAATCACATCTAGCATTAAAAACTTTGGGAGGAGAGCTATACTTTTTTTTGTGTAAAAGTGAGTTAAGCTTAATGAGGGAGGGGAAAAGATAAAATTTCGTTTGTTTCTGTGCCAAAGTAAATGCATCTCCAAAGCTATCTGCCCTAATTAGGTAAAGTTGTTTAAAAATGAAGGCATGTAACTTTGACTTGGACAATATTTTCATAT
The DNA here is from genome assembly GCF_000691845.1 of Merops nubicus. NCBI lineage: Eukaryota > Metazoa > Chordata > Aves > Coraciiformes > Meropidae > Merops > Merops nubicus. The sequence goes on along the minus strand of NW_008621090.1, from coordinate 16,208 downwards.
GTGTGGGCTTATTTAATTTGGCACTTTGACACAATTTTACTGTCAGGTATTAAGGAGAATGCCTATGGAGTATTTATATAATAATAATAGTAAAACAAACAGAAAAAACCCTGCATGGTGTCTCATGCCCTGTAAAAGAAGAGCTTCTGTAGCTGGAAGAATTTCCTCAAGGGCTTGCTGTAAATGTGTGATGGTGACACTGGCTCCAAGAGAAGATCACAATCGTCTTTTGACAAATGTTGTTGAGCAACTTGCAGAAGTTTTTTCCTAGCTTTCTTACTATGGGTGTTTTAATTACAGAGTGGTGTAGAAACATTGCATAACTAATTGCAGTAAGCCTATTTTTAATTAGTTTATTTGGAAAAGAGTAAATAGTTTATCTGTCAGTGAGGGAACTCTAGGCTATCTCTTTTTTTCTATACTATCTATCTTTTCAATACAGGCACTTAATTTTTGCCTGGTTACTGAGCTTTATGGAACCTGCATTTGAGGACAGGAGATGGATAATCATCATCAGTGTCTCCTAATACATCTTCATTACTCTATTGATGCAGTAATAAAGATGTTTTCTATTTGAACTCTGAAGTACTCAATTTATTCTAAATTTGAATTAATGCTGCTTCTGACACTTGTTTTAGTTCAGTTGTCCAGTTTTGACTGGATGAGGGGAGGAGGAAAATGGGAATTTGCAGCAATTTCCAAATTAAGTGATTAAATATCTTTAAAAAAGACACACAGAGACACACAAAAAAACCCCACAAAACTAAAAACTTTAGTTGCTGACATGAAGACACACTCCTTCAGATTTCTAAGAGGCAGAATTGCCTTTTGCAGACTAGACTTTTTTTAATTAAAATATTATGTTGGAACAAGCTCACTCAAAATTAGCAAATCCTATGAAATTTGTTAATCATTTCAATTAAAGCTGAAAACAGTGATAAACAGTGTGTGTCCGCTATCATTGTAAAGAAAAATTAAAAAAAAGAACCCACAATTATCTTTCTGGGGAACAGATACTTTGTACTGAACCAGTTTGCTTCAAAGCTAACGTGTCTTGAAATCCATAGTCCAAAAGGTAATAATCCATAATCCAAAGGGAGAAAAACAATTATTCTGTGGGATTGATGGTTAAAGAGTCGATGTGGTGCAATTCAGTGGTTAGTGGCTGTTTGTTATACAGGTATCTGCTAGATTTTAATTAAGAAACAGCTGTCTTCTCTCTTATGGCTTGGTTTACCCTATTACACTAATCCTCATTCAGTGTAATACTGATTGCTTTCCTAGATAGAAAAGTGCTACTTAATACATGGCTGAAAAACTGGAAAGGTTAGCAAATTTAAGATAAAGGCATTCACTTGTGTATTCGTCAGGTCGTTGACTTTGTTAGTGCATAGTATCTGTCTAAGAGCAGCTGTCATACTGTGAAAGAGTATCTGATGTGAAGTACTTGGAGCACATTTTCTGCTAGACTGTAAGCTGATAATCTTTGATTGGATGTGTTGTCCCCATTTCCAGAGCTTACCTGCCTTAAGTAAAGTGACTTGTGTTAAATGATTACAAGGAAACCTGTATGTTGCTTGATTTTGTCTGAATACAGAATCTTGTCTTAGCCAGAATGGAGGACTGTCAGAAAGTCATATGCACATGTTACATCTGTACAGTGTGTCACGGAAATAGTTCAGGAAATACAACCTGCTGTGGACTTTATATATCCTGTAGTACAACTTTCACATTATTACTGCATTTTACTGGTATTGATCTTACTTTCAGGAGCTTCGGTCACGAGAAGAGGAGTTGACAAGAGCAGCTCTTCAGCAAAAATCTCAAGAAGAGTTACTTAAGCGCCGTGAGCAGCAGCTAGCAGAACGAGAGATCGATGTACTGGAGCGTGAGCTGAATATCATGATATTCCAGTTAAACCAAGAGAAACCCAATGTAAAGAAGAGGAAGGGCAAATTTAAAAGAAGCCGGTTAAAACTTAAAGATGGACACAGAATTAGTTTGCCTTCAGGTTTGCAATATTTTAAAGATATTCACAATATATGTTACAGTTAAATATGCAGGCTTCAGTTCCATGGTTAATGTTTTCAGTATTGGCTACTATTTTAATTCATTGCCAGGTCCTTCTACCCTAATAATAGTTCAAAAAGGTATGGTAAGAGTTGCACAGCTTTTTTTTTTTTCTTTCTAAGGAAACAAAATTTATATATCAAGTTCTTGAGGAGTTGTCCTCATTTCAGCTGGAAGAGTCTTTCTCCTGATTCAGCTGGAATTCCATTGTACCTGGAGGGAAGGGTTGCTAGCATGAAAGCCACGTGATTTAAGACTGGTTTGAAGTTCATATTTTTGCTATTCTTTTTTTTCGTGCAAATAGAAAAATATCTTTTTGTCACATCCCAGAGCTTTCTAACGTGATCAGATGTTAGTGCTGTTTGCCCTGAAGTGGCAATTATCTAGCAGAAAAAAACAGCACTTTGTGCAGTCTGGAAGTACAGGTGTAGTAGGTTCAAATTGCATGCTTATCACAGTTGCAAATGCAACACAGCAATTTCTATCTTAGGTGCCTTACTTCTTGTGAGATAAAAACTGCAATAGCAACAGAAGATTTTTTTGTAATACAGATATAGTATAATTTGAACGTTAAAGCGTTTAATTCCACCTATGAACGCATTAAAATGCCCCTTTTGCAAAGGTGGAGTGTTTGTAGAGGTGGGTTTTTGGTGTCAGGGACTGTTTTAATGACGCCTTTTCGATATTGCCACGAGATGGCACTATGGAAACTCAAAGTTACTGCACTGGTTGCAAAGCCTTCAGCAGTGAGTGGGACCAGCATTCTGGTGTTAGTGGGATTCCTGAAGTGGTTTCCACGTCAAGTCTGTCAGTTTATTGCTAATGCAGTAAGAAATTAATGCCTTATCACTATAAAAAAGTGATAAAAAGTTTTATTCAGAATATCACTTAGCTCTTTGTTGTCAAGTGTCATCCAGATTAACTTGTCCTTGAGACAAATCTTTTAAGAATAGCATACAGTCTAATTGTACTAATTCTGGGGATTAGAGAGCGACCTATCATCAAATTTTATTTAATATTTTTTTCCTACTTTCCATTATTTGTTGTTCTTTTTCTACTATATTGCTATATATATATATTTGTAATCCTGTAGTCTGATATCGTCTTTTTATGATATGTTGATAGATGTGACTTCTTTGTTAATGCTACCTTTTATGTTGTATATGAATTTCATTTTTTAAAAACAAATCTGATTGCCATGAATCTTGATTTGAGATGAAGTACTGATATTTTTCTTTCTCTCTGTGACAACCAACAAGACTGAATTACAGCTTATGATGTGCATGTCTCAGTTTGCATGCACTTGGACCTACCTCCTTGTGTCAAAGTTACTGTAAACCTGTCATAGTGTCTGTGAAGGTGTGAAATCCTGCCTGTTTGACTCCATTTAAATTATTTTGAGTTAGAGCTTGTCAGTGTTTTTAACACAAATATCTCATATTATTAGGTCTAATCCTTTATATAGCTTTGTTTTAAGTAGTATAGTAGTATAATCTCCTCAGGAGTTTTATATTTATGACATTAAAAAACTGATTTGCTTAACTCTCTTACAGATTTCCAGCACAAAATAACAGTGCAGGCATCCCCCAATCTGGATAAGAGGAGAAGTTTAAACAGTAACAGCTCTAGTCCCTCAAGTAGCCCCACAATAATTCCTCGTCTTCGAGCTATCCAGTGTAAGTCTCCACCATTTCTATCTGTTCACTTGGTCAATACACTCACTGAAACATTGGTAGTAATATCAGATTCAAGACAGATTTCCATCTGATTTTCAGGTCTCTTGACTTGTTCTAACATTTGCAACTTGTTCTTTGATGGGAGGGATAATCTTGCTCAAGTGCTAACTAATTTTCAATAATTCACAATTATTGTGAATGCTTTTAAACCCCGTCTCTCCCTAATAACTTCAGGAACTCATTTGTAAACTGACTGAGATAAAACAATGAAGAATCAAAATCTGTAATGGCAAAAGGCAGCAAAGCATCATGTTTAAAACCCTTTTTCTAAGGTTGGAAACAAGTTCTTATTTGGTACTGGAGTTGATAAAGTAAACTATCAAAAAAAAAAGGGAGGGGGGAAATTCAGAGGAGGGAGTCATGTAAAATGGAAAGGCCAAAGAATCTGCAAGCAACTCAGCTTACTGAAGTCAAGAGAGAAGCAAGCTCTAAGCAAATAGAAAAAAAAAAAAAATGAAAAAAAAAAAAAATGAAAGCTTGCTTTAGGTTTTCTGAAAACAAGAGAAAGAAACAAAATTGTGAGTGCGCTTGTAGGTCTACATTGTTCCATGTATAATGATGACAGAAGTGGGGGTACCATGAGTATGGAAGAAAACTGATCATATTTTTATAGTGAAGCCCCCATTTATATTGGGGAATGACATATGTGGAGATAGAAAACAATTCCTGCTGGATTCACTGCTTGTGTTTGCAGCGTTTGATCTATAGCGTGACCTAATTATACATATTCAGTGTGGAATGCCTTAAGCTTCTCTCTGTGTGAAATCATTGGAACCTGTTCCAGTTTATGGATGGTGACTATCTTCTCTAGCAAGGGTAGTCATCTCTGAAGGAAATTGCTTCAGAATCTGCTTTATCAGATGTGAATAACAAGCAGGGGAAATCAAAATGCATAGGGATTTTTTTCTGCATAGTTTTGTAGCTAGTTTAAAGATGACTCTTTTTTTTCTAACCAGCCTGAAACTTTGTTTAAAGTTTGGATAGAAACCAGATCTCTGATCTCTTTTGGAATACCTCTGCCTTATGAAATCCAGTTCATTATTAATGTCTAAAGGAGAAGTGGTGTCTTTTCTGGCAGTAACTTTACTATTGGTTTGAACTGTAACTGATACAGTTCCTTGGACAAAGACCTTTACTACCCGTATGTTATGGGTAAAGGAGAGAGGCAGACAAACCCTGTCTTGCTTTCCTTAATGAAAATTTGAGATGGAAGGAAAATTCTGTAAAGTCTTTTTCAGAAGAGATCTGACACAGTATCTGTGTTTCCTGACAATGGTTTCATGACCTTAAGCTATGTATTGGGGTTTTTTGTTGGTTGGGTTTTTTTTACTACATAAAGGTAAGAAAGGTTTTCTTAATAAAATGTAATAATTACATGTGAACAAGACTCTCATTTTAGCTTTAATTCTCCTTGCTCTGCATGGAAAATGCTTGGAAATGGAGCAAGTGTCAGGTACTGGCATAATTCTGAAAACTTGAGTTTGGGTTTGGTTTTGTTTTGTTTTTTAAATGAATAGCCTTATGTAAGCTACAGCAGTGCTATTCCTTGCATGTATGCTAAATGCCAGTGGGGTTTTTTCTTTTGTATTTCTTTTTATATGAGCAGGCATTTGTATTTGTAGGACTAGAACATACAGGACAATATAAAGGCTCTCCTTTAAAAGTGGTACACTTCTATTTCTGAGTTTGGATGCCTAGGCTTTACCCAAAAGCTTATCAGATCTCTCAGGAGTATCTAGCTGAAACAATTTAGCTTCCACACCCATCTGCACCTGTGCAAAATAAATTCTCTTTCCCACAATAATGTTTTATCTTGATTTAACTTCAAAGTGCCTTTCTTTCCAGAAGGCTTGCTCAAATACAGATAATTCGAACAGGCATATCTAACAATTGGTTATTGATTGCTTTACTTTGTCATGAGCAAGTCTAGCTTCCAAATCTAAAAGATTTTTAGGTTACAGTAAAAAAGTCTAGCTAATTGTAAAACTCTTTATTAAAAGAAATTCAGCTGCTTTTGAAATGTGTTTTAAAGGGAGGAGAAAAAAGCAGTAAGACATGCATTCCCTGGGTCCTGGAGTAAGGTTGAAATTAGGATTGTAAAGAAGGGAAGTAGAGTGCTGTACTGCAGGGGAAGCTGTGCCGGTGAGAAGGTGCATGGTGAGGCAGGAGCAGGAGAGCCATGGGCATGTAAACACCACTTCCTTTATCATGCTGTTATAACTGGCTAAGTTGTTTTTCTTTTAGGTTTCTCCATCATAGCTGTAAGCACGCTATGTTGATATCAATTTAGTTGTGTATGAAAATCTTCTTGCCTAGGTCTGGTCCTAGAAAGGGGATCCTATAAACCCTACCTTAAAAACCTGCTATCAAAAGGTGCTTAGTGCCTTTACAGATCTGGGCTTTATGGCCCAAAGGTAAAAATGAGATGGAAACAGTTCTGTTTCTAAAATCAACTTGACTAAGATCTCTACTACATTCTCTTAATTTTTCCTCAGTGATTCCCAAAACAGATACACACACAACTAATGGCCGAAGAAACAGTGTATATGTGTACCAACAGGATGTAGATATCACAAGTGAATGTGAACTTCCCAGTGGGGTTATGAAAAAAGGCAAGATTTCATTATGTTTCAAAGGTGCTGGTTCTGTTTAATGCAACAGTTGAGACAGTGACAGACTAAGCATTTAATGAATGTTAGAGACTTTAAAAGTATAATTTGTTTTGTCATGGTGAGAAAATGTTAATCATTGTTCACAATTGGAATATTCTGTTTAATTTGATATGAGTTGTTCTGCAGTATGTTTTCTTTATTGGAATTTAAGTGCTCAGTCTAACTCACTTGTCTGAATTTCCTAAATATAAGGAAGTTATAGGAAGCATGGAAAATATGATTGGCTTGCTGCTTTCTCTTTAATTTGAATCCCTTGTCAGATCATAAATTATTTCTCTTGCTTGCTCATCTTTTCGGATCAGTGCAGGTTGTGTGGTGGTTTTTGTAAAAGGAAAAAAAAATCTCAAATTTTATCTACTGGCTGTTACTGTGTCAGGATGGTTTTGCAATGAGAAAATATTCTGTTCTGTTACAAATATTTTAATTTTAGAAATACTATTTACGTGTGGGTTTTTTGTCTGTTTTTAAATCCGTTCTCTAGTAACTTCAGATGAAAGCAACAGAACTTGGGGAAGGAGCACAACTTATCACCAAGAAGAGTTTGAAGATGTGAAGAGAAGTTTTAAAAAGAGAGGTTGTACATGGGGCCCGAGTTCAGTTCAAACAAAGGATCGTGCAGATTGTAAGGACAAGTATGTCTGCTACTTTTTTTTGATGATACTAAGCGTTCTCAGTAACTGAATCACTAACTCAGGTAGTGAGGGAGAGAAGTTCTGCAGTCTCTAGTTACAGCTAAAACTCAGTCCTACCTTTTAATTAATTTAGCAATTACATTAATAATGAGTAGCTCTCCCACAAAGACATGCGGATGAGACGCTTACTTAAAGTTTTAGTGGGTCTTATCTCTGTTACCTTTTATCTCTGGTTTTTGAGACCTGGAACTTACTGAGATGCTGAGCTACTAACGCATACCAAGTAGATATTCATGGCCTATCTTTCTTGCCCTTCCTCATGTTGACATGAGAAGCTGCTAGCATGGCCCCCAGTGGGGACTTCTAGTATGGTGAAATAGGACTGACTAACTTTGCATATGTGAAGCATAATTCACACCAACAAAATCATTTACACCGACAAGCACAGGGTGAAATGGTTCTGAAAAGCAGTTGGACACCTTCCCTTTCAAATATTTTCTGATTGCTCAAAATTGGACATTAGCAGTTTTTCTTAAGTAGAGATCCTTTTTCTTGTCTCTTCTTACATATAATAATTATTTGTAGCAACTTTTTTGTATTCATAGAGATATCCACTTATTTACCTGTGGCAACAGGAGGTTCTAGACCATCTAGTGAAACTGGCTTTGTGATATTTTTGTTTGTCTTAAACCTACTGTTTAATAAATTTCCAGTATTCACATCATTTTACCAACTGTTATTCTTAAATAGGTAGTCAAGGCCCATTTTTCACTGGCTTTTTTTTAGGCCTGAAATTTCCATCTCATAAGGAATATCTGATAGAAGGCACATATCAATTTATAATCATATGACTCTGTACTCTTGTGTACTTCTTTTTTTAACCTTTGGAAAGCTTTATTTTTTCAAGTTATGTACTACATGTTTGTAGTTTAAAGAAAGAAGTTTTAGTAATTTTCTGTTGAAGTGTATATAAGCATGGTATTCTCTGTAATACCAAAGTAACTATTGTTATTTCAGAGTAAGACCCCTTTCAGATGGCAGCAACCCTTGGTCAACTGTTTTAATGAAGAATCAGAAGGGTGTTCCCTTGGCTTCGCTATTTGTGGATCAAGGTAAGAGCAATTATTGAAAAAGTTAAAATTGCCATATAATAGCATTGTCTACTTCCACTGTTATAAATTGCATTGCTTAAATTCATCAAGGAATATGCAGATTATTAGAAGAGTAGTCATGCTACATATAATTTTCCTGTGCAAAAAAACTTGTTAACATTTGCATTTTTTTATAGATGTCTGTAGATTTCTATAATTAGCAGTTAAGAAATCTACATGGTTGGTGAGCAGTACCACATAGATTTTTATTTTTTTTTTTTCCCAGGTTTTTGACTTGCAGGCTGATCTGTATGCTAGAATTACAGTCACCACTGTTTAGTTTATTTTAAAAAGAAAGTTATAAATCAGTAATTGTCTTGATATTTAAATTATCATTAATGACTTGTGTTGTTAGTAAGTTCTGCATAGTTGTTTAAAAACCTGTAAGCCCTGATGTATTCCCAGAAATTAGTCCCCTGTTTTTCAAATGAGACTTAGTCTATAAATTTTCAAGAGAAAATATGTAGATTTCAAGCTAAACAATTTTAGGCAACCTTCTGGGATTTACGTGTGCCGTGGTTATAGAGTATTCACAGTCATTTTCAATTTGCACATACTTTTTATACTGTAGATTCTTTTAACAGAGAAAGTTAGGTTACCAGTGTCAGGAAAAAAAAAAACTGTGAAATAACTTGATGGCTGTAACAGTGGCTAGATTTATGCTAGCTGGGAAAGGAAATGGTAAGCTGCTTGAACACTGTTCTTTTGTGTGCACCCTGGGTAAAAGACATTTTTATTTTCTTATACCCTGGTAGGGGTATAAATCAAGGCTTCACAAACAGTAATTTTCTAGATTTGTTAGCTTAGTGTTAAACCCCTATATACTAAGAAGATTATGCAAGTTTACATATTTGCATTTCAAATATTTCTGAGTTTATTCCGTAGCATTCAGTAGTTTATAGTAGCATAACACATGTAAGTCAAATTATACCTTCAGTTTCATTTGTTCTTGTGTGAGATGTCAAATTTACTTTTTACACCAGACTACTGTGGCCTAATAAATTAATTGGAAAAATTTCTAGTAACTCACTGGATTTTGGAACACAGCTTAATTGAAAGTGTCGTAAGGAGTGTGTTCCAGATCTTATCTGGCAGCTTGTGTATAGTAAATTGCTTCACTGTAATCCATACACAGAAGTATTTTCCATGTTACTTGAAAAGCAATGCCAAAGTGTTGCACATCCTTAAGTATCACAGCAAATACAAAGACAATATCTGCTCTTCAGCTGTGGCGAGTGCGTAAAGGTTGAGAGATACATTATGCCTCTCCTAAAACAAAGGTAAGTCTTTCAGACTTCACATAATTTGTTTACAGTTAACGTATATACTGAGGAAGATCGGTCTGCAAGTTGCTTCTATTAGTTTGCTTTTGAGTTGCTAAAAAGATGTGTACATATGCAGATGTGCAATAGCAAATAGCTGAATCGCGATATTGAGGTATACTATAATGTTTTTTATAGGTGTCTGTACTGATAAGAAACTTCTCCCTGAAGGTTTGGACAGTAAAAGACCAAAGCCAATTAAATTGCCAAATCAGGCCTATATTAATCTACCTCTTTGGAAAGATGATCAGGGAGAGAACGCGGTAGAACATGAGAGCTTTGAAGAAGGAACCTCTGCTAGTTCTACAAATAGTACTCCTCAAATGACACCTACGAACAGTCTGAGCAGGACGCCGCAGAAGAAGAAGACTGACTCAGTGCTGTATGGGTGTGCTGTCCTCCTCGCATCTGTTGCCCTGGGCTTAGACATCAGAGAGCTGAACAAGTCACAGGGCACAGACGAACTCTTGCCTAAAGATGAGAAGAAGAAGCGTGATGGAATATTTCAGCGCGCTTCAAAGTTTCGCAGGAGTGCCAGCACTACACGACTGCAGTCCAAGAAAGAGGAAACAAATATTCCATCCATAAATCCATCTTCAAACACTGTGAATCTTCTCTCTATGCCCTCCATTTCCACAAAATGCCTTCTTCAATCTGACAGCGAAGATGCGTTTGTAAGCACTGTGCTGGGTGACTGTGGTCCGTGTAGTTCCACTGATGACTTTTCATCTGAAGCTTCTGAAAGTAAGAGAGAAGAGAGGATAAGGATAGCTCCTAACACAGTTTCTACACGATTAAAAAATCAGCCTTTTAATCACCTGAAACAAGAATCTCAAAATGTGCCAAATGATTCCTCAACAAGGTTTAGTGTGTTGGGTCACAGACGAACCTTATCAGATGGGAACACTTTTCAGACCACAGGTGGGTAATTAAGAACTTAAAATGTGGTGGTTTGTTTTTTTTTTTTTTTAAGTGTAGAAACAAAGTATAGGGAAGCTAACCATTCATGAGTGAGTTGCTAAGTCTTTTGTCAAACTACTGTGTTAGCTGAGCCACCATAACTGTATGTGGGTAAGCCCTCTGTGTCTGAACCCTGAATGAACTACCTACACTTTGAATAATGTCCTGTTAGGAGTGTGATAGGGAGATTTAAGGGGAAGAGAGGATTCATTTTAAAGTGATATTTATTTTTTCTCAGATATTGAAAAAATAGGTTTCCCTTTTCCTGTCAGGGTGAATGTACTTTTTGAGAAATGTACAATATTAGCATTGTGGCTGAAATAAATTGAGACTGTCTGATTGACTTCCTGAAACTGAGAGTACACTTACTTAGTTTCACAGTCCTCATAGGTGAGTGATTGAGCATCATTTTAGTACTGCACATTTATTAACCTCAAGAAAAACAAGTCTGGTAAGTTGATTTACTTGCTTTAACCTAGAAGCTATGTTACATGTTCCACAAATCCTCAAGTTAAGCTGTTGATAATAATTTAAGCTGATAAAGTCTTTAAATCTGGTTTCCATGTGAACAGATAAGTTCATAATGTAGTTTTTGAAAAGAAATTCTAGCTTTCAATGCTGGTGTTCTGTGGTGGTTTAAATATAATATTGTTCATGGTACTCTATGCATATATAATCATAATAACTGGACAAATTTATGGGGCTTTATTCCAATATTAATATTAATACAGTTGCTAGGTGATTAATAGTTTCTCTGTTTTGTTTATCTGTTTTGTAGCAATAAAAAATAGATCAGTATGGCCTCTAGCAGAGAGTATAGATGCAACAACATTGTTTGAGCACTGCTAGTCTTTTCTTAGGAGATTCCCTACAAATGTGCAAGCCTTTTTTTTTTTTTTTTTTTTTTTCTGGAAGGGAAAATAGACACTAGTGTTTATGGCAACCCAATTTTACAAATGGCAAAGAAATCAAGAATTCATATGGTTTAAATTGTCTTTTTTTTTGTTTGGCCTTTCCTTTCCCCTAGCTAATGGATTTGCTTCAGCCAATGATGTCTCCACATTACCACTTCAGTCAGTTACTGGAGCTCTGCACTCTCCATCTGTTCAACAAAGAAGCAATCACAGTGGTGGTTCAACTGAAAGGCAAAGTGCTGTCAATATTGTATCAAGACCTCGACCTTCCTCTCTAAGAAATAAAATTGATGCATGGCAGATTATTCCACGTATTATTAAACCAAACTCTAAAGACTCTGAATATTTAGAGGGCAATGTAGATCCAGGTGTAAACTTCTTGCAAGATACTGAGGAAAGAACTAACTGCCACATGCCCTCATTACTTGATATTGATGTGGAAGGTCAGAACAGAGACTGTACTGTGCCTTTATGTAGAATGAAGAGCAAAACTTGTCGGCCATCTATATATGAACTGGAAAGAGAGTTTCTGTCATAAGTGCTTTTCATTTTAAAAATGTATGCTTTTAAAAGGGGAACAAATACAAAATTCTTGTCCATCTAATGCTTTGTGCTGCTGTTTTCTGATGTACTGTGACAAAGAGTACCAAAATTATTAAAATGGGCAGCTAATTGAGAAAGTGTAGTGGGTGCCTTCTTCAACTGTTCCTTGGAATCCCAGCCCATAACTCTAAAGCACAATGCTGCAAAGTAGTATTTTAGGTAAACTTCATAAGCGTATCTTGAATGACTAAAATAGCGAGCCCACCTCCCTCTGCGGTGTCACAGAAGTTTTCTTTGGGTTTGAGGGGCATTGCTAGAAATTTAACTTGTGCACATTTTGAAAGTGAATGACATACAGTAAGGTTGTGGTCCATCAGGAAGAGTTTTGCCTAAGAAGTCACTGTCTGCAGCTTGCCTCTGTGGCCTGTGGAATAAGGCAGGGGGCAGAGGATTTAAAGTGCTGGTGCAGGAGGCTCTGTTCACTCCTTATTAAAGTAGCTGATTACTTTTTGGCATTTGATAGTGGAATTGGTTAAGGACCAGCAGCTGAATTTGCAGTCTTTGCCCTTGGTTTTTGTGAGAACTTTCAACTGTGTGTATTAGCTTCTCCAGAAAGTTACACTGCTTGCATAAACATTTAGGTTTCAACCACCATATCCATTTGAGAGGGTAAACTTGAGTATTGTGATTGGATTAAAGGTATTTGAGATACTTTATAATGTGAAGAAACATTCCTTGTAGGTAGGGATACACTGGAACGTAAATATTTGTACTCTTAACCTTTTGAAGACTACAGTGTTTGCACTGAAAACAATATTCTTGACTTGGGGTTTGTTTGTGGTGGAGGGGTTTGTCTCCTTTCTTGTTTTTTAAACTCTGCTGCACCTTGTATTGAGGAAAGATGATGGGTTTTGAGGATGATTGGTTTTGATTTTAAGTGAGCCAACAGTGCATTTTACTGCACTCAAATTTTAAAACTGCAATAATTTACTATTAAATAACTCAGTATAGTCTCTGCAGCTTTTCTTCCTAAAGTTAGTACTGAGTGCCCAGTTATTCATACTTCAGAATTAAAGGATAGCAACAGATATGCTTGGCTGGTTTTCAGTGATAGAAAGGTTTCAGAAAATTCCAAGTAGTTAATTGGGGAGGGGAGGAACATTTAACCCTGGTAGCACTGAGTGTTTATTTTTTTTACATTATCACTAAGTGATCAAATAAACCCAAATATACAGTGTACTTTCCCTGATGAAAGCATGTTTAGAATGAAAAGGAACATCCCTCATACTCCAGTATTTGAAGTCTTAATTTTGCATATCATTTTGACATTTAAGTAGTCTTCATAAATAAAATCGGACAATGTCAAAATAAAACTAGTATGTTCCTATCGGAACACTGTTTTGTTGAGACCCTTGTTTTAAATGTTTTCTTCTCCCTTGCTCTGGGGTCTGGGAGTTCAGATGTTAAATAAAATGCACAGTTGCTTAAAGCTTCAAAACCAAGGGACTAAAAAAAGAAAGTTCCTGTTCCGAGTTTGGTATGTGGTACAGTGGCTACCTTGAGAATGACAGATAATTATACATACAAAATCATGAAGTCTTAATCACACAAAGCAGAAAACAAAAAATGCAACTTCCCAGCTCCCAAAGTGAAAATAGAAAAGGATTTCCTTTAAGTATTAGTTTACCAAACATAAATATATAACCACTAGTTGTCTGTAAATCTAAATATCTGCATAGCAGATTAAGTTATTACATTTTATTCAAACCTGTTTCTATTCCAGTATTCTTAGTTCTTTGTCAACATTGATTCATTGCGTAGTTTTTTGTCTTTTCTTTAAATTTTGATTTAATCAGAACATTTTAATAAATGAAGTCTATTCAAGTTTTAAGATTAAATGCTTTCATAAAAGTCAATTAGGTAATACATATGGATTAAATTTTATGTATATCTTTTTATGTATAACTTTTTTATGTATAACAGATTTGTCTTCAAGGCTTAACTAGAATTTTGGAGCGTTATGTATATTTCAACTCTTTCTTGATTTATTAGTCCTATGTAATACTGAGTGGAAAGGAGTTGATTGTATTAAGTGTTCCTGAAGAAAGTATCTCTGGCTTTCTACAGGAAAATCTCAGGTGCTGAAGTATTTTGACTTTTAAATGTCTGTTCTGTACTTTTAAGATTTATATAATTTTTTAAGTGTTGAATTTTGCACCCTATGTTTTGTAATCAATAATACCAGCAAAAAAAAAAAAGCCCTTTGAGATACATTGTTTTCACTTACCAATGGTTTATCTCTCTTATAATTAAACAAAGATTTCTATTCCTGTTCAGTGAATCATTTCCCATAAGAGTGGGGCATATGATTTGACCAGCCCAGTGCTTTGTAACTAATCTGGGAGTTTGTATTCCACCTCTTATTCTGAGACAGTTTAGGTAAGCCATCTCAAATATTTCTGTTATGTGATGCAGGGTTTTTTTAAGCTATAGTCTATAATGCTTTATAATTTTTTAATAGTTTAAAATTATAGGCCAGTCTTCACTGAAATTAAAAAGAGAAAAGGAAAAATTGTTTTTAGTCTGTTTCACTTGTCACTAGAGAAACTTTCTATAAAGGTATGAGAATCTGGTATGCATTAAGTGATCTGTATTTGCTTCCATGTAGGTTAATAGCCTGACCAAATAATTTATGTTGATGGTTTTAGCATAAAACTGGAGGTGCTTACACTACAAAGATTAAGATAAACACTTGACATGCTGTTTTACAAAACCTGATGATTTAAATGTTTTTATTTAAAAAATAAATGTTTCATAGTTACTGTATTGCAAAGTGACCTGAATTTTCTTGAAATGTGTATTTTAATGCTTTCTTATCACATACAAAGGAGTTCTCTGGTGGATGACCAGGAACTATAGGCTGTGGCCAGCCTGTTCTTGGAACATGAATAGGTAATTGTTATGTTAAGATTAATTATCCAGTATAGTGACATGAATGTTCCTGTAATTCCTTGTAAGTGATGTGGGCAGAAACGTAGGGGATAAGCTTGTTCATTCTTTCATGTATCCGTAATATGTCTTTTGATGCTTTCAAAATGTTGACTGGGTATCTTAGAGGAGGTAAAGCAGTGGATATAAATAAATTCTGCATATGATTCAACATCAAGATTACAGGTAAGAAATAACTTATTTCTGTTTGGGGGAGGGGGGTTGGGGTTTACATTCGGGGGCAGTTGGTGCCTTTTTTTATGTGGTTGGGTTTTTTATTTTCTTAGCCAAATAAAGCCAGTATTTTCCTTGTAATGTTTTAAGACCTTTTGTGAAACTCCTCCTCCTCTTCCCCCATCATGCCATGGGTGCATTAGCCTGTCTTTTAAGAAGAAGAGGAAGTAGCCATTTGCACAGTAGCAACAGGCAAGATTCAACAAAGCCTCCAGATTGACAGAGCTATGCAAGAAAGATGGATTTACTTTTTTTTTTTTTTTTTTTCCACAGAATCATAGGATCATTTAGGTTGGACCTCTGGAGATGTAAGAGTACAACTGCCCTGCTAGAGCAGGTTGCCCAAGACCATGTCTGAACGAGTTTTGAGTATCTCTGTAGATGGAGGCTCCACAGCTTCTCAGGGTTATCTGTTACAGTGTTTGACCATCCTTATAGTAAAAACATTTTCTTGTGTTCAGATTGAATTTCGTGGGTTTTTTTTTTAGTTTGTGCCCGTTGCCTCTTGTCATGTCACTGGATACTGTGGAGAAAAGCCTGGCTCCCTCTTCATTTCCCCTAAACAGTCCTAGCTCTCTCAGCCTTTCCATGTATGAAAGATGCTTCGATTTGTTCTAGTAGGTCTATATGTTTCTTTTACTGGGGAGCCCAGAACTGGACCCAGCATTCCAGGTGTGGCCTTACAAGTTCTGAGTAGTGGAGAAGGATCACCTCTCTTGACCTGGTGACTCTTCTCCTACTGAGAATACCATAGGCCTGTTTTCCTGTAAGGACATACTGCTGGCTTACATTCAGCTTGTCCACCGGGATCCTCAGGTCTTTTTCTGCAAAGCTGCTTTCTGGGTTGTTGGCTCCTACTGTGCACTGGCTGCATAGGGTCATTCCTTCCCAAATGCATTTCTGCTTCGTGAGATTGACCTAAGCCAACATTTCCAGCCTGTCCAGGTCTTTCTGGCAGCACAATGTGGTGGTTTAAACCACTTTTA